>NW_008594044.1:16578-17672 GCF_000691845.1 Merops nubicus | reverse complement strand
AGGAATGACCAGAGCTTATGAGTGAGCATGCCAACACTTCTGATGCACTTCAAGTGCCTTGGGAACAGTCACAAGGAAAACATGCCCTCACAATCAAGCAGTGCTCGATGTGGAGTCTGCAGATCTACATGTTCAACAAAGCTGTATGAAGTGGCAGTCAGATATTCAAGTGGCTGAATCAATGTGTATTGGCTTTAACAGAGAGCCAGCAGGGATTTTTCTTTTGCATTTTTCTCATTCCTGTGCTATCTTCTGCAGGAATTGCAATTGCTTACTTTGTCTTTCCAGGTATCTATTTGAAAATTTTCATGGCTGGAAGGATTTTGGAGAAACAGTGTTTCAATCACATGGCAAAAACCTGCCTATTACCTTAAACATCTACCTGTTGCATCCCACAGGTCTGAGGACAAAGGCCAGCAGAACTCACCAGGAACTTTTAGTTTGTCTTGGTAACACAGCCACAAATATGGTGCAAAGGAAGCAAACTTGCTTCTCCCATTCCTAAAAGAGTGCTGTCATTAAAAAACCACTCTGAACAGAAAGCTCAAATATTGTAAATAGCCTGATGTTACAAAGGCTCATGTCACTGGTATTGAGACATCTGCATGGAACATAAGTCTGGTTATAATTTTTTTTTCTGCATTCACTGTTTCTCTTCCTTTACCACATTACAGAAAACATTAATCCAGTAACGTCAAAAAAAGCAATCATAACATACACAAAATATTTATATCAGGTTTTATTGTTTCAGAAGGAATTAAAATAATTCAACATTTTAAAAGCCAGTTGCAAAAAGATAATGCCCACACAAATAACATAAGGAAAAGAAAACTATGGAAAAAAAGGAGCCCTAGGTCATTGATTTCTTGACTCACTTTCGAAACCTGGGAGAAACAGTTTGATGATTTTAGAACTTACGTATCTACTTACATTTCTATTTTAGTAAGCTAAAGTAAAATTGATAAAAATCATATGGCTTAAAACTAAAGTAACACTAGCACAAACTGCTAAGACAATAAAATAAAAACAATCCTAAACATTTCTCTCAGGATGAGCCTAGACATTTTCTCCAGCTGTACCATTTTTTCTCTAAA
>NW_008594044.1:329-16547 GCF_000691845.1 Merops nubicus | reverse complement strand
CCTACACTTACAATGGATCTGCTTTTGAAATATATCGGTCTCTGCAGATACATGTTCTACTCCGAAATAAAGAAAAATATGGAGACCAAAAGTCAACACGCAAGTAACAGAAATGTAAAACACAGATGCAGCAATGTATGTGTGAGACAATAATATTTTACATACTTACCCAGATCTGTCCAGTATTTTCATTATACAAATCACAAAGAAGCAAAGGCACTATGACAAACTCAGCAACTGCAAACAATTCACAGCAAATGCTCCACACTCAGAAACATTTACTCACTTGACAGAAGGTAATCATGGGATATTTACTTCTTATTCCTATGACATAAAACTGATCTTCTATCTAAAACTGTGTCTGTGCTTAGGAAGCTGGAGTGAAAAAAATCCCTCTTTTAAAATGGGGTTTGAAAATCACTGTGGCCACTGGTGAATTAAATACTTAAAGCTGTCCATTAAAGTACGCTTGAGAGTAAGAAAACTTTCAGTGTCTTCATCAGGTTCTATTAAAATCTCATCTATTTACAAATACATCTGTGGCATCTACAGCTCTGACACACACTGAAAGGGACAGCAATATTCGCAAGATCTAAGCTCGCTCTTCTTCTGTAATAAAAATAATGGACCAGCAGCCACTTAATGCAAAGATATAATTCTGCCAAAGGTTCTAGTGATATAAACCACAAGAACAGAGCCCTGGGAGCATCACTACAGCTAAGAGTATCTCAGTTCTTTTGTGATAAATTCTGATGTACGGTTCAGGAATAATGAACTGGAAAAGGCACCAACTTTTTTAAAGGACAGGCTAGATGTAAACCCTGACATACCACAGAAGAGCCACAAATAAATCAGATCACTCAGAAGTGAGAGTTAAACAAAAAACAGACCTATTTCAAGGACATGGGCGTTGGAGGGAGGGAGAAGCTGCTTCCTTTAGCTTCATGCTTCCTGTAAAATTAGGTTTGTTTTTTAATTTTTTAAGTGAAATGACAGTTGTTCTGTGCAATTATGTCCACATATACCCCTCAGCATATGGTCAAGGCATCTGTACTGTTTTAAACTTGCTTCAAAATTTTAACAGGTTCACTTGATGGATCTGCATTTTCCCCACTTCTTTGGCACACTGATTTCCATCACTCCCAGCAATGGTGTTACTCAGCACTTCATAGACATGCCACAATTTGACAGCTATACAATTTACTCTTACTATCAGCAGAACTAAATGCACTTATGTCCCATTATACTTACCAAAGTCTGCCTTGGTCTGAGATTACAGGAGCATTAGAATTTCTATTTTGTCACAAAAGACTGACTATGAAAAATTGACTATTTTTCTTTCTTTTAAAGGATATTATTTCTGGTGCTTGATTTAAGGACCACTTTTCTTTTTAAGGCAAGCTGATGCAGACTAGCGTCAATGATTGTTTGGTATAGTGCCTTTCACTGCATTCATCTTACCACTTGTTTTCTTCAGCATGTATGACAAATAAGCCCAAGTCCCAAGTGGGACTTTTACAACTACACAGCAGCAGCAGCAAATAAAAAGAGATCAAGTTCTTTCACAGAATATGATGATGTGGCTCACTAGAGTCAGTGAAGCAGCACAGATTTTCATCAGCAGACTATGTAATCCCATGTTTTCAGCCAGAAGACAGCTACAGGATTGTATATTCAGTGGGCTAAATACTTCCATCAGTATTTTTGGTTCATTCTGTACTGGAAAGTGCACTCTTGCAGAGGATGCCTTCCCAAATCTGCTATTCATGGAGATACCTGGGGCAAACATGCACCTCCATTTATTGTATAACAGCAGTTAATGAATAATCTCGTGTCTTCACCCATTACAATCACTGTATTTTGAAATAAAATAAAAATGGAACTGTAAGGGACAGGCTATCACTCCTATGAACACAGTGAACATAGTTTTTACTGTTTCAATGACTATATAAAAAGTGGATGTATCCTGGATGTATTCTCTCATTTAGTCTTAGCACTCTCAGCACTTTTTTCTTTCTTAAGATATGATCCAAACCCTACTAAACTTAACAGAGAGATTTCCACTGACCTCAGCAAGCTTTGAATCAGCCCTGTAAATCAGATTCTGACCTGTTTCAATAGTACGCATAGGATTTATGGTCTATACAGCCTATCCCTGAAAAATTAGGACATTGTGAACTCATCTTAAAATAACTGCCAACAGACAGCGCAAACTCTGCCCTTCATTGAAGCATATTCTTCAACCTGTGGTTGTCTAACTTCACTGTAACTGACCCCCTGCCCCGACTCTTCTTCCTTCATCACAGTACTTCTAGGCCGCCTCTCCTTCAGTGGGGTATGAAGCTCAAGGCGTGAGACAGGAAGAACTGTTTGGCCATCTAGTCTGAGATGAACAATTTAAAATGAAGTTTTATCAATTTTTTATTATATGAAAGGAAGCAAAAGATGAATGGTTAGCCAATAGTCTTCCTTGACTAACATAATATTGAACATCAGTTAATATTTAAAGAATATATACATTCAAATGCAGAGAGAAAAAATTATTTGAAGTTTAACTGAATTTTTTACTAACTTACCACAGTTCAGCCACAATCTCAATTTATGTCGTACTCACTTCAGTGATATCATACTCACTTCAGACCAAAATGATCAAACACATCACATATCAACCCCTCAGCTTTACAATGGTCAGATACTGATTTAAGCAAATACTCCAAACCCACTAATTTTCACAGTTAATATTCTTGCTTTATGATCAGTTTCCAAAGAGCAGAAGTCTAAAGGAAAGAGATAAATCATAAGTCTGGAACTTCAAACGATCATGAGAATACTGTAATCCTAGGCTAGTTCCACCTTGAGCAGGAGCAGCTGATTCAACACTCTAACCCTGGACCCTCACATGATGATGGCAGCTGTTTAGGGAAAACGAACAAACAAGGAAACCGAAACAAAAAACCCTGTGAATAACCTAGCTCAGCCCTCTTTCATCCTTGGCAAGGAGCAAACTCCTTTTCTACCTGCACTTTTCAGCTATAGGGTTCAATGGCCAGAAAGAAGTTGTATGACTGAAGAAACATCACATCGTGTTCACACCAGTTGCACAGGAACCACTGGAACAGAGAGCAGCCTTACAGGGAATGCCCAGCCAGTGCCAGATGTCTGACTTGATATTGTAAAAAGAAAAGGTAACATTCAGCCATCTTCTAGTAATTTACAGACAATTCTACAATAGAACATTCTTAATGAAAAAAAGGACTATGGCCCCATGTTCCATCTTCATACCTATAAAGTAACTGCCTCCATGCTACCCACCAGCGTGACCAAACAGGGGTTCTGATTCAGCTGCATTTTAAACACTCTGTCTGGGGGCATAAGTGACTCCATAAATACTGAGGCAGTGAGAAATCAAGGCTATCAAACTTGTGTCGGCATTTCTGCAGCTATGGAGAAACTGGTATGTTCTAGCAGGAAGCAAAATTCATATGCTATTCACTCGTGGCTTACTGAACCTGTACTATACACTTGGACAGTTTTGTAGCACTCTCATTCAACCAAATTTTTTGACCATTAATACAATGTAATAGTTGAATAAAAATGTAGGCAGAAGAGAAAGTTTGCAAAAATTTCCATACATATTGAAAAAGAATAGCTAAGTACTTCTTAGCAGAAGTATCTAGATCCAGGCCTGCTTGAGTGGGTCCAGAGGAGGGTCACAAAGGTGGTGAGTGGGTGGGAGCACCTCACCTACAAGGACAGGCTGACAGAGATGTAGTCATTCAGCCTGAAAAAGAGAAGGCCACCGGGAAACCCTTTTGTAACCTTCTAGTACCCAAAGGCCTACAGAAAAGATGGGGCGGGACTTTTTATCAGGGAGTGTAGTGATAGGATGAGGGGTAGGAGTTTCAGACTCAAAGAGGATAGATTTGGATTAGATATGAGGAAGAAATTATTCACTCTGAGGTTGGTGAGACACTGGAACAGGCTGCCCAGAGAAGTTGTGCATGCTCCATCACTGAAGTGTGCAAGGCCAGACTGGATGGGGCCTTGTGCAACGTGGTCTAGTGGGAGGTGTCCCTGCCCATGGCAGGAGAGTTAGAACTAGATGACTTTAAGATCCTTTCCAACTCAAACCATTCCATGATATGATTCTATGATAATTCTTGTTTGAGTAGCTATTTAACTGGTATATTTGATCAAACGCATCACAGGATGAATTTCTATTTGGAAAATAAAACACTTAGCTGGACCCAGTTGACACAGCAAGAGAATTCAGCTTCTATTTATATCCTACTTGCAAATTACTGACCTGTTAGGGTGACTTTGGTTTTCTCTGACACTTGGCTTTGCCACAGCAGCAGAGATTTTCATTGTTTTCAGCTTTGAATTTCCAGAGGCTTGCAGTAAGTTTCGGTATTGGAGGCTCCCATTTGGTGCCTCTAGGTTCTCCACAATGTTTTCTAAGAAACAGATCTTATCTTAATTAAGGGAGGTAAAGAAACAGACCAGATACCCTATAGATATACAGATTCCCCGGTCAAATCTTCTGTTAGGGGAAATCCAGCAGCAACAAAACACTGGCTTAAAACTGAGCAGCAGAGTACAACCAGGATTATACAGAGCAGACAAAACACCCTCTGGGTTCAAGAGGTTTGTGATGCATTTTGATTCTCCTACATCTCATTCAGGTAAAAATACTCATTTACTAAAACTCTAGGGATACACTGGCTCAATCTTCCTTATGATATGACTTATGCTTACTGTTCTGTAGAGCTCTAGTTAAGAAAGTAAAAACTGATCTAGAAGCTGCCCAATACATGCACCTATTTAGCATCTGAATAATTCATTGTTAATTACAAGTATATTGGACTAACACAGGCATTGTGATAAACTGATTGTGGTTGCTGGAATTTACACCAAAAAAAAAAATTACGTACTTTCCTGACAAGTAGAACCATAGCAGGAGAATGATGACTTTTAAAAAAGACACAAAAAATGTTGTAGCAAAAAAAAAAAGAAATCGAGCGTATAGAGATTTCCTTATAACCAAAGTTTTCCAGGCAGTCTTAACAGCTGTCAACTAGTAGGGATATATTGCTATGTATGGAATGAATCCATAACATAAATGTCTAATTATGTTTACATTGATTTCAAAGTCCTTCTTCCTATTTGAGTGACAGACATACCCCTTTCCTCAGATCAGCCAGGGACATCGTTATTTAATTGATAACAACCTCAATTCGCAAATCACTTGTATCTAATGCAAATAACTATGCATTGCTGAGAAATTATGTGTAATATGCTAAATATTTTACTCTGGGAGAATATGTGCACTTTTGCCTAGAAAAAAATAAGAAAAAAATCTACACCATTCTATATTATATAAAGATAAAAATCTGAATTCAGGACTTCCTTGCCTACAGTAATGCAAGACAGACAGTTAGCCATCTACCCAGACAACGTTATACACAATGAGGATATATTCTTTCACTCACCTGCTTCCTCACCATATCAAGAGCCTAGTTCGTCTAGTCACAAACTTTGGTGACAAACTATCGTTTGTTTTCTTCCCACTTTCAGGTCCTAAAGAGCCAATTACTGTAGCCTGTCATTAATCTCCTTTGAACCTGAGCCCTACAAACACTGGAGTCAGAACTCAGTTTCTCCACACTGCCATGGGGGTAGGTGAGACCAAAGGGAGTATGGTGAGACAAAGTACATCCTCTCACAGATCTGTCTAAAATCCAGTGCTTCTCCAAGTCCAAGTGAGACACGACACCCTGCATAACAAACAGGATGATATATTTATTGTTCTTTCATCTGTTAAGGATAGGAAAAAAAAAAATCACCAACAATAACATAACTAAACAACTCTACGAAGTTCACTACTGTTTGCAGCTCCACTGCATTTACCGGCTGGATATCCAACCAGACTGGACAGGCTTTAGGGCTGACCTCCAGACTTCTCTTAGGGATTAACATCTTTATATTAACTCAGAATCTGAGACATGACCAGCCATTTTCCAGATTAGATTTTTTCCTGTCAGCCTGCTTCCAGTCCTAGAACAGATAAACATCATAGTTTATTAGTTTTGAGCTCTGTACTTGTATGGACAGCTCCTGTTTTCCACCTTTAATTACATCTTTGTGGATCATAGTGCCCTTCAGCTCATAGCCTTGTTCCTCTCTCCAACAAAAGACCAAACATTACTAGGCTGGTCTGTCCCACCCAAAGCACTTAACTGAAAGCAAGAAGGCAGCAAATATAAATTTACAATGTGCTTAATAATCTATTTGTGCCAGGTGCCTTTCCAAAAACTCTTTAATTAAAAGAAGTACTTAAATTTTAAACCAAACACTGAATTCTTAAAAAGTTTTCCTTATATGGGTCACTGCCTATAAACTATTAATAAATAACCCACCCAATTTATTTTGGATGAGCCTTGGCAAACAGTCAGGAATACTCAAAAACTCCATTGAACACCAGAGGCTCTTTTCCACTTCCCATATTCAATCCATTTCACACCTTTAAGAGGATGCTTATTTCGGGATAGGACACCATTTCAAACCACTTTGTCAGAAGCCAACCATTCAGAGACTGAAACTTGAGTGCCAGAATTCTGCAAACAACAAGTTATAAGTCAGGAAATCTGAAGAAAATAAGTCACTCAGTAACAGTGTTAACTTTAGCAAGTGCAAAAAAACACCAGAATCCAGACAGGAATTGTTTGTAACTCACCATGGCAACAATGCACCAAGGCCAGCTATCAAAACTCCCCACTAGACGATTTATTTTGCAGGAGTAAACAGAATATCAACAACCCTCTCCCTAGCACCCTTTTAATTCTAAAATAGATTTCAGTACCATGCTTTGGGAGATAACATGTGGGTTGTTTGTGGTGTTTTGTTTTGGTTTTATTTCTCTTTCTGTATTGAAATCACTGAAAAACTCTCTGTCTAGCCCCTCTATAGAGTCTAGTCCTCTACAGTTCAAGAATTGGGTAATCCTGCTCCCATTAATATTAATAGAAGCCTTGCAATTGACTTCAAAGGGGAAAAGAATCAAGCTCTCTAGTGTACAGTGGTATGTTGGTATACACAATAATGTTTGTTTCACCTTCACCCATTTTAACCTCTTTGAAAGTTTAAATTTATGGTCAACTGTCTGCTCCTCTCAAAGGGGTTTTGCAGATGCATAGCATTACTCTGTGACTTATTTTCCACTTGAGCTAGTATACACGATGAGGCAAAAAGAAGCAGTAAGGTATGTTGGTAATGACTCCCACTGATAAATTCATACACATTCTACATCAGAGTGTGACCCCTACACAGATTAGACTCTTATTCCCACGAAAGCTGATTTACACCTAGTTGGCTTTCTTCCAGATGGTGACCAGAAAGTGTACCAGGGAGACTTGCACAAGACATCTTCAACATTAGAGTAGCCTGAATATGACTTTTGGATTTATGACCAAATCATCCCATTAGTATACAGCTCTATTGTAATAAAACTGTAAATTTATGTGAGATAAAGGCTATCCTTCAGCAAAGACAGCTGTATAGCACTAGCAGTTTATTCTTACCTGATTTGGCATATGTTATTTTATGCATATATTTTGAAATAGGAAGAAAACTATGTCAAATCACGGTATACATTAAACATCTGCTACACGTTTTCTCTGATGTGTCTTCCTGCTCTGAGTCCATACTTATCTTTCACCTTTACCCTATAAATACCTTTGATGCAGTCATTTATTACAAAAAAAAAAAAATTATACAATATCACATTTCTCTCTAATGTCACATCATCACAGATGAAAGCAATAAACAGATTCATGACTTTCATCTTTTTCTGCATCTGTACACAGCAGCTATACTTGCTGCAAGTTGTACTTTCAAAATGTATTGTAGCGATTCTAGTTCAAGTGTGTTAAAAGTAACGCATCTATTAATGCTTGGGTACAGTTTTTCTGTAGCCAGGTCAAACAAAACTTCTCTGCCTTGCCAGGGAAATGGCTAGTAAATACTTGATCTGTTTGGATGAGACTGAAGAAAACAACCTCCACCTTCCTGTGCTCACTCTCGGTTGAGCTCCATGCTCCCAGGCAATAGGACTGCAGTTCTGCTTTGTCCTTCCAGTATCTCATCAAGTATTCAACACTGTTGCTTCTGCTGTCACTGCTCTCCCGCCACATGCCTGCACACTCACATGAGACCCAAGAATTTGGTTTTAAACTTCTGTCAACGCTGGTATTAATTTGTGCTACTGCTTCTCACAAACGGGCTCTTCCCTTCTGGATGATCATCTGTTCAAGTCCCCAGTATTGCTAGTTCCTTTCTTCCCTGCTTGAGTCACCTGAAAGATGTGTGATGTAATAGTTTTCCCTTTTCAAATGAATGGAAATGGATCAATGTTTATTTTTTTTAGTGAACAAGTATCACAGTCACTAATGCTGGTGACCAAAAGAGCCTCATTCTCTCATTTAGGTTTTGGAACCAAGACTTTTCTAGTTCTGCACAACAGGCTCTCCTCAGCTTCCATGTCTCACACAGTGCCTGCAGGAAGCCAGAGCAAAGTTAGGATTTCATGTAATGCAAAAATAAATCCACTTTAGTGTCCTGTTCAGAGCTGCACTACAGAGATGGTCTCTCCTATTCACTGTCTCGGCACGCTCCCTGAACAAGCCCATTGGATGTTTAACAAATAGTACTATTTATTATTATTTTAAGATAATTAATGCAAAATATAAAAATATAAATAGAATTGCTGAAAACAGAGCACAAAAGTAGTAGTTACTTCCCCCCACCTCTGCCTAATTGTACCATACTTGAATGCAACAACACTGGCAGAGCTGATACTATCCTATCTTAGTGTTCTGTAACTTCCTATCCAACGCCCTAGTATCACCTTACATCTCAAAAATTAACTCCATACTGACTTAGACCATTAAGAAATTCATATGACTTTAAGCCATTCATCAATAACCATGCAATCCCTTGGTTTAAGTCCTTTTTTATTGTTATGCAACGTCCAAAGTCCTTAATTTTCAAACCTCTTGTCCTGGTTTGGGCTAGTACAGCTGGTTTTGCTCAGTGATTTTAACTTCTTAGCTAAAGCTCTCATAATTAACTGCTTTGTCTGAAGTTAGCAGCATTTTCATAAACTGTGTGGCTGTAGCAGTGGTGAGACTTCCTGTTCAGAGTTACTGCCAGGGATTGGTGTGCAGACCAAGGCCACTGCTAAGCTTGTACCCCACACGGAGCGGGGGGCAGAGAGCACCCAGCACCTGCGGGGAGGAGTGGGCAGGATAAGTGACCCCAAGATTCACCAGTGGAGTGTTCCATCCCACAGCCCTCATGTCCAGTAAAGCTGAAGGATGGGGAGGGACAAGCCCTTCTGTCATCCCTTCCGTGCTTCTTCAGTCTTCTTCTGCTGGGCTGCTGGCTGCTGCTGCTGCAGTGGCCGCATCTGAGGAGACCCACTAGGAAAAACAGAGATTTTAAACCACCACACAGGGGCAAAGGGAGGGGGTTAACAGAGAGCGTCTGTTACGGTGCTGGGGGCTGCCCTGACCCCAAACCGCAGCAACTCTCAATAGCATCATATTCAGAAAGTAATTCATACTCAATTAACTCAAAGCATTCACATTTGCCTATTTATCTTTCCTTTCTAAATCACACAGAAAGGTACTTGAACATCTAGGAATGCTTTGATGATCTCAAAGAGTAAAAATGTTAGGATTATTAGATTTTGAAAGCCTTTTAGACAATAGTTTTAAGATCATTGATTCTCACATATTTTCTCCCTAGAACTCTGGTTCATTTACTGAGAAATCTGACTTTAAGCAGATCAATTCTATTACTGATGCAATCATATAAACCAGATTGAAGGTGTACAGCCTACAGTATTGCATAGCAAAGAAACAGTCTAAAATGACAGATTTTCAAAAGCAAAATTTTAAATACATTCATGATTAGAACGCAATAATTCTGCTGCTTGTATGGCTGTGGCAGAGACTTTTCCTAACATAAAAGGAATGTAAATGATGGGACAGACTACCCTGACCACCAAGTTGACTTTCCCCTGAACTCCTAAACATACATAGTACATTTACTACATACTGCTCATACATACTGAAATGCTGGGGTCTGAACCCTGAGCCCCGAATTAAGGTTGCCATATGGGTGATTCCCACAGCCCTTCATACAGAGGGGGTGAGTTTGCCTTATAGCTTCCCCCCAGGGTGAGAGCCATAAGGGAAATGAGCCCCAGGGGTCCCGCATTGAGTGAACAAAGGTCAGGTGTCTGCTTGGGGATAAAAGCTGGGACCACTGGCAGGGAGCCAGGAGTGTCTGTCTGTGGAGTGCACTCCCCAGAGCTTCCTGGTTCAGGAGAGACCTCCTGACTCTCCCTGGAGCTGGGCCCCAGTCTGTTTAGACCTTTGTGAACGCGGGCCGATCGGGTGAGAGTCACTATGTGGGCACCTTTCTCTTATGTGTTCAGCTTGCTGGTCTGGCTGTTTCCCAAGCCAACTATGGGAAACCTCAGTTCACTGTTTGTACCCCTGAGCTGATTGATCTGTTTGTACCCCCAGTGGTCATTCATATCATAACGTTTGTGTCTAAATACAGTCTGCATATTGGATTCTCTTCCTGCTGGTTGTGTCGTTCCTGTTAGGCCTGGTCATTGGCAAAACACATACACAGCTGAAAAACACTCATAGCCTGTAATGTATATCTTTAGCATAAAAGATGAAAAAAAACCCCTGTGCTTCAGACACCACACAGAAATAATGAGCAAGTGTATTTAGCAGCACTATAGGTCTTCCACTGTCAAGAAATTACAGTGAAACAGTTGAACTAAGCCCACAAGTGAACTTTGCCTCATAAACCAGGAGAGTACAGAAAAATAAAAACCCCAACGGCCTCTTGCAACATAAATAACGATGAGAGAGTGAAAGTAGAAGAGAATTCCTCACTAAAATCTGTCAACGTAAAGCTAAATGGCATTGCCAAGCATGGACAGAAAACATAAATAAGATCCTGAATATTTCCCATAGGAATGACATTATAGCATGTTCAGACTCCCATCATTAGTTCCCAGAAAAGATAAAGAAACAACAAATGCAATTATGAAAAAACAAAGCATGAGGGACAGACAGGGGAAAGATCCTTCAGGTAGTTAGTGGCAATCCTCAACTAATAGGTAACTGATAAAAAACATAAGACGTTCAGTTTAACAACTCTTCCTAACCCATTTAAAATATTAAAATATCCATTTGCAAAATTCTATATTCCTTAGCCTTTTGCTCTACTTTGAAGTCTATTTCATAACTTCAGTTCTCCTGGTTACAAATTCAGTACTGGTGCTGAAATAGCAGTAAAAATGTTGCTCACAGAATTGTAGTTGTTTCATCCTTACTAATGTATTAGTCTAAGAACATTCAATAGTACAGACTATTAGAAATCTATAAACTTAATTATCATTGTATTTTAAATTAACAAGAGGCATTTCATTACTATCAAAATTTCACACATGGCTTCTAAACACTAGGAGACAGGACCACAAGTTTTATCTGAAACAATGCTTTAAAAAGGGACTTCAGAAAGTACAAGATATTATATAGAAAATATGGGTAAGGAAGCTAAATAAATCTGACTCCCAAGGACCTCACCACCTTTTTCAGACAATGTTCCAATCCAAAATAAAAACTGTCCTGTCATCTCTTTTCCACCAAGCCAACCAGAAACCTCTATCAGTCTGATTTCTTCCCTGAAGCCAGATAAGTTTTATTTTAGTTTTTCATCTTTGTTGTTTCATGTTAGCTTTATCCTGAGCTGTAATGTTGCTTCTCATTTCCTTTCCTCTACATTAACAGCCTATCCTTAAATGCACTTCATCTTAATACTACTGCTTTTACCATTATTTAATTCTCCCTAACCTCCAAACGATGGAATATTATAAAATTTCTTCTTGGCAATAAAAAATATGCATAAAGCATACAACTTATTTATTTTGCTGCTTTCCAGGTTAGCCAATACAATAGACAATGCTTAGGACTAGGTAACAGGTATTGTAGTTACAACATATATTACCATTTAAAAATTTATATACACCAAATGGAACATATGCTAACCTCAAACATGTCAAAACAAAACAAAACAAAACAAACAAAAAAAAACTTTGCAAACAATAACTTGTGTTTTTCTGACATTTTTTCCTGCTTTAAGTTTATTTCACATCTGTTGTAGCAGAAAGAATGCAGCAACTGGTCCAAAGACTACTTCTCATAAATATTTTTTTAGTAGAAACACTGTTATTCACAATGTAACACTTTCCTCTAATTATGTTTTTGAGCAAAAGCATTAAAGACATTTTGGACATATATCTACTTATCCATTTCAGAGTAAGTTCTCTTTTGGCATGTTTGTATTATATAATGGTCAAAAACTTCAATTAAAACTTTTGGGGTTCTATACTTCTTATTTGCAGTAAAACAGAAGCTAAATGCAGACCCATTCGATGATTTTGAGCTGTACACAGCAACTCAAAAGCATTTTTATGAACACTACAACAAAACGTATGCTTTTGAAGAATCTGTTTTCTAATAGTGCACCTTTATCAGGAATTAACCAACTGAAATTTAAAAGTCCATCTCTTTATCTTTGCAATATTAACATAAAACCTTAAAGCATGGAAAAGTAAATTAGGATGGGAATTTGTAGCAGAACATTTCAGTGTTTCTGAGTAAGAAGCAAATTCTGGTAATCTGGTCATACTCTTTTTATCTTTGCAAATTGTTTCATGACTAAGTGAGGTATTGATAAAGGAGATGCTCCTAGTTATCTGTATGTCACTTCTGATAATTTTCAGTCAATCAACGTGGTTTTCAAGAGTGGCAAACAACTACAAAGCTATCCTATTAAAATTCCATATATGGATCATAATACAAACTTGGATTAATATTCTAGGAATGCCAATCAATAGGCCATACTAAAAAATGGGAATAAAAACAAAAATTCAGCATTTCATTAAACCATTTGAGATGTATATCACCTTTGTAACTTGCTGTTCTATTATGTTCTATCAATGCTTAGAGGGAAAATTATTCTCTCTCTTCTTTCTTTTTGCACTTTGTTTTAGGCAGGTGTGAAAAGTACTGACTTTCGAGTCCTTAAAATGAAATCTTCTATTTGTTTGTGGGTCAGGTAGACACAAATGCTTACGGAATTAACACGTGATAAAACCTACGTCATGAAAGTTTAGGTTTTATCACGTGTTAATTCCGTTAATTCTTAGGTTTAAGAGTACCTTGTTCCCCAGTGTTTTTCAAGCATGCATCTAAATAGCCCTGAAAAACATAGTAAAATCCAAATGCATTTTATTTTAAATGATTTCTAAAAAAACTGACTGAACATGTCCATTAATACTTCCATAACAGAGGACCATACATACAGTCACTGTTGTTTAAATGAGGGAGAATCATATATAACATGAATTCACATCCACTAAGAAGAGAAATTAATTTCACACAACCTACTAAAAAGTAGCTTCTGACTTTTAATAGCATTGGTAGCTTTGAATGTGATCAATATTTCATTTCACCATCAATAACCTCAATTATTGAGTTTCCTTAAACAATGTCTCAATTTTCTGCTACAGGCGAGCCCTTGAATTAACCTCCTCTCTAAAGCAGAAGGTCTTTCAATTTCATTTGAAAGTGGGTAAGGCCAGACTAGTTCTACTGCCAGGGTGAGTGAGTGAGCAGGCAAGCTGCAGAGGGCTCGTAAAGAATATCACAGACTTCACGTGACCAGGAGGTTAGATTCATTCTCTCTCTCTTTTTTTAACCAAAGAGAGTTGGAATGATGGAGATGTTCTGACCTGTGTTTGAACCTACTTCTCTGAAGCTCTCACATTGCCACCTACATGTTTCGTTTCAGTTCTTAAAACACCCCAGAAGATACGTTAAGTGGAGACCCCAGCCTCTACAAATGAATGTATGTATATTCTTTCTATTTACTTAGACTTTATGCTGCGGTAGGAAGGGAAGAGCAGAATTCAGCATTCTTTATCACAGGAAGGCCTCACTTCATTCTCTTAATATAATTAATGTCCCTGGCTTTCTTTCTTCAGCAGTTTTAGAAAATCTGTTCAAAACCACAAAAGTAACTGTTGCTAATGGTAAGTTAGTGTTTGGGAGGCTGTACTGTGAATCACTGAAGATTAGCAGAACTGCACCAATAAAAATATCTAGGTACTTTAAAGAAGAAATTAAATACTCCATACATTCCATTTTGGGAAGGTATAAAGATACAAATTTTAATATCTTTAAACATTAAATTGAACAACTTGGGCTGTTAGTAGAAAGTTATACTTGCAGACTAAACCTACCTTAGTCCTAGAAGGGCAATCTAAGTGAACATCTCTCAGAAAAAACATAACTTAGCATGCTGGATTTTGAAAAATTAATAGACAAGCAAGCTTCTGTTTCTTTCTGTGCTTAGCATAAAATCTTCAAGAAAATAATAATAAAAAAAAAAAGTCTTGTAAGTGTTCTAATACCCAGTATTTCCTTGAAGTAATAACCATTGCTACTCAGGATAGCAAAGTATATTTCCTTCAGTACTTGAACTATAAAAGAGACATTACTTCAGGCAATCATGTAAAATGCTTTCCTCCTTTAAGAATGAAAATGGCCTTATTAGCATTTTTGCCAAGTGGAATATTTGAACAGAGTTCTAAAATGGCTGTATGAATTAGACAATATTATCCTTCAGCTCGTAACTCACGCTGTAAAATTAGAATCATAGGCAAAATAATAATTAATAGAAAATAAAATGTATCTATAGTCTTAGGAAGCTCAACTGCATCCAAGAGAGCACAGTGCGGATTTCTGTATTTCCAAGCTATTTATTCCTTATGGGTAAGGCCAAATTGGTAGACCAGGTTTTAGAATCAGAAATAAAGTTCACCTAATTCCTTCAGAAGGGAATCAGTGCTGCCCTGCAATCAAATAAAGGGATTATCTGGAGGTCACTCAAGGTCAGTGCTTCTAATGGTGCAAAGATCAGCTCTTTCATCATTCCTCTATTTATACAGGGAAAAAAATTTTAAAAAATAAATCAGAAATTACTTTATTCACCTTTATTTGCTGTACCTGTCTCCTTACAGGACTTATCCTAAAGTTCTGACTCAGCCATTGACTTCAGAGAGTTGGATCAATAATAAAATGGAAATAATAACAAAACAATAAAAATAATAAAAGTGCTCAGAGGACAGGAAGGGAAATAAATATGAACCTGAAATGAAAATTCTTGTAAAGTATTTCTGCTTAGTGCAGCTAAAACTATCAAATTCTAGGTTTGCAGCTGAAGTCTCAGAAATGCAACTACAGTATTAACTAGAGTCACTATAATAATGACAAAGAATCAAAATAATGATATAGCTTCAATACAACAAAAAACTAATTACAGTCCTGGTAACTTATTTTCTTCACAAAGCCTACAAATGTAGCAACAAATGAAACTCTTCTAGTCCCGTGACTGATGCTGATGTGTAAATTCATATAAAAATGAACACACCTGTCAGAGTTTCTCTCATACACTAGATAAAATGGAAATACTAAACAAGGCAAACACAAATGGTGCATGCAATTTTAGTCCTTGAGGCAATGCTGCCATCTTGTGAGAGAAATGCTTAAAACCAAAGTTTTCATTTTCTAGATTTATCCTAAGTGACCAGGCGTTTATGAGACAGAGAGATAAGGAACCAACAGGGATGTGAACGGGAAATAAACAGGCCTTTGTCTGAAAACACAGTGGAGATAAGGAATACTGTCCAAGAAGTAGAGTAGAGAATTCTTATCTTTGGTAGCAAGCAGAACATTCAACAGTGCAGTGGCAAATTCAAAACTAAGTGAATTTGTATTTCTGGTGAAAAAAATAAAGGAACTACAGACAGTCCATGCTAAAAGTCCATGAATTCCACTTTCTTTTAGCTTTCACTATGCAGCTGGTGTCTTGTACTGACAGGAAAATCCAAGCAATTAAAAAAAAAAAATGACTCTGCAAGGTCAGATATTTAACTCAGTTCTCTAAGTTACATCCATGCGTCCTTGACACCAGGGATGAAGCGACAGTGCAGTTTAAGGGATCAAAGTCTTTTCTTAAGTCATTGACCAAATAGCAGGCCACTGTATACAAAGAGACATTTTCACT
>NW_008594044.1:0-298 GCF_000691845.1 Merops nubicus | reverse complement strand
CAGCAGGAAGTCAGGACTATGTACTAAGGTCCTTCCTCTACTTTCTGTCTCTAACATAGTATTTAGTATTTCTCCATTTCTCTGTCTTCTCATTCTAATGTGCACACAGAGATTTTAAGACATGGACTATGACCACTTACAGTTAAATTGAATTTAATAGCATGGTGTGACAAACGAAACCGTTTTTTTTTTTTTTCCTTTTTGCCTTCTGACCCAGCAATAACGGTGAGGCATTTCCCTCCCCGCCTTCCCCCCGGCGGGGTTTGGGCAAGAACATTCTGGACAGCTCTGGAAATCG
>NW_008594043.1:3105-3979 GCF_000691845.1 Merops nubicus | reverse complement strand
ACCTAAACCCACAAATATCCAATCTGAATATGGAACTCATTTTACTTCTCATTTGGTACAACAATGGGCTAAAAAAGAAGGCATTAAATGGACATTCCACATCCCATACTATCCACAAGCTAATGGAATAGTAGAACGTACTAAGGGACTAATTAAGAGTCTTATTTGTCCACAGGATTCCAGATGGGATGAAAGATTGAACCATGCAGTTACTACTGTAAATAATAGGTGGGGAATAAATGGATACCCTTGGCTAAATGCCTTTTTCCCCTCATCACCTACCCAAGATAAAGGACAATTCAAGAAGCCCTTCAAGGAATCCAAGACGGCTCTTCACCCTGGACAAACTGTGTTAGCAAACCTGCCAAACACTGGTGGAATTACACTTACTTTACAAACACCGGTGAACTCAAATACATGGTTTGCGTCTGATTTAAATGATAACATAAAGTTAGTACAAGATGGATAATTCATATCAAATAGTTTTAATAGGCTTCATTACATTCCTCAATTGTTTTATCAAGCTCACACTCTACCTTGGCATTAGCCTTAAGATATCTTATTGTCATCTCAAAAGCCACGGGGTGAGATGTGAGAAACGGAGGTGACTGGCACCAAGGCACAGCTCCACATGGCACCGTGACGGCCCATCCTGGGGTGGATGTTTGAAGGGAAGACCCCATCCTTGCACCCTGCTACTGATGCCACCTGGAGTAAGTGGGTTGCTTTGATCAGGCAGCATGCTCGCAGTGGAAGTCCCAACTGACCTGGGATGCAGGAGTTGACAAAGGTCAGGTGTCCCTGCTTGGGGATAAAAGCCAGGACCACTGGCAGGGAGTCAGGAGTGTCTGTCTGTGGAGTGCACTCCACAGAG
>NW_008594043.1:0-2846 GCF_000691845.1 Merops nubicus | reverse complement strand
GCGGTCATTCCTATAGTAACATTTCTGTCTACAATACAGTCTGCGTATTGCTTCATCTCCCTGCTGGTGGTGGCATCATTTTTGTTGGGCCTGGTCATTGGCAAAACAGCTCTCTTCAGCAATGGCTCCTGTCAGCTAGCAGGGACAAAACGGAGGTGGAAGGCTGCTGTTTGGAGCCCCACTCAACAAGTTGCTGAGGCCACTGATGGGGAAGGTGGGTTGAGCCAGTTTGCTGAGCTAAAGGCTGTGCAGTTAGCATTGGACATAGCTGAACAAGAGAAGTGGCTGAGACTGTACGTGTACACTGACTCATGGATGGTGGCCAGTGCGCTGTGGGGATGGCTAGATCAGTGGAGGAAAACCAAGTGGCAGACAAAGGTGCACTCTGAGGTTGTGCAGGTGGATGTACACCATAACCCTGATGACTTAGACAACGATATTTGGTACCCTACGGATTCTTATGGGGCTGGTGCCTCACATGACTCTGCAGATTTGAGACTGGGCATCAGGAGAAAGATGGAATTTTCTGAAAATGAGCCACCAATAAGTACACCTACAAGCATGACTTAGACAACGATATTTGGTACCCTATGGATTCTTATGGGGCCGGTGCCTCAGATGAGTGCAGATTTGAGAGCAGTCATCAGGAGAAAGATGGAATTTTCTGAAAATGAGCCACCAATAAGTACACCTACAAGCATTATTCTGACCTGTACCCCTCAAATGACAACAGGTGCTGTAACCCATACTGAAATATCAGCCAAGCTCCAGTACATTGGGCGTGGGAGGACCGACGACCCCATGTGGAGGTTCTGGAAAGACTGGTCCTCCCAAATAGTAAAGGTTTTACTGGATACTGAGTGGAGACCTCCCTAATTTCTGGAAATCCTTCAGAAATGTAAAGGTCAATCTGTGATTATTACAGGATTGGGTGGAAAGCAAACCGAGGCGGTGCAAACCCAAATCGATATGAAAATTGGAAACCTCCCAGGATGATGATATACAGTCATGATTGTTCTGATCCCAGAGTATATAACTGGAATAGATATTCTAAGGGGACTTACTTTGAATCTCCTTGATGGCTGGTATCAGTTTGGGGTGAGGAGTTACATTACTAACAGGGCAATTCTAGTAGAGAAGACAAAGACGCCTCCTGTTCAAGTCCCAACCGCAACTCAGGTGGTGACCATGAAACAGTACAGGACTCCAGGCGCTCATGCAGGAATTTCTCAAACCATCAAAGATTTACTGGCTGTAGGACTTCTAAAACCAACTATCACAGTGTGGAATAGTCCAATTTGGCCAGTCAAAAAGGCAGATGGGTCCTGGAGGATGACTGTGGATTACAGGGAACTGAAGAAGAGCACCCTGCCTCTCGCAACAGCCGTACCTGATATGGTCACCTTGCTCGAAAGAGTCCAGAGGCATTCTGGCACGTGGTGTGCTGTCGTTGACCTGCCCAATGCATTTTTTACAATTCCAATTGCAGAAGAGAATTGGGATCAATTTGCATTTGCACGGCAAGGCCGGCAGTACACCTTTACCAGGTTGCCTCAGGGATGGGTGCATAGTCCCACTATTTGTCATAGAATAGTGGCTGAGCACCTGGATGAGGTACAGCTCCCGCCTCATATGCAAATCATCTACTATATTGATGACATCCTGATTCAGGGGACCAATGAGGGTGAATAGCAACAAAGGTTCAAAGGAGTACTGGCACGTATGAGGCAGAAAGGCTGGGAGATGAATCCCACGAAGATCCAAGGGCTCTTAAATAATATATTTCACTTTTGTTAACTTCTGATCCGTGCAAGACCTTTATTACCCCTGCCTTCCTTTGTTTATCTCTCTATCTGGGAAAACTAAGGGATAAGGGAGGGGGAACACAATTCTGCCTTCTAAGCAGGACAGGGTGAAAAGCAAGAAATGCTCGAAGGAGTACTGGTACATACGAGGCAGAAAGGCTGGGAGATTAATCCCACTAAGATCCAAAGGCCATCTCAGACAGTTAAATTTCTAGGGATCCACTGGAACTGTGGTCATTGAGAAATACTGCCTAAAGCTCGGCAAAAGATTCTTGACTCTGTCACACCGTAGAATAAGAAGGAGGTGCAGAGATTTATCAGGCTGTTTTGTTTCTGGAGACAACATATTCCCCACTTAGGACAAATTTTGGCCCCATTATACAAGGTAACTTGCAAAAAAAGCATGAATTTGAATGGGGAAACAAGCAGCAGGCTGCCTTTGAATTAGCAAAAGAGGCTATTCAAAGGGCTTTAGACTTATGGCCCATGCAAGATGGTGGAGTAGAAATGAACGTATCTGTAAATGGGTCATGTGCTAATTGGAGCCTCTGGCAGAAACAAGGGAAAAGTCCCCTTAGGATTTTGGGGCAGAAAGTTGCCAGAGGAAGGGCATAATTACACACCCTTTGAGAAACAACTGTTAGCCTGCTATTTGGCCTTGGTGGAAACTGAACAACTCCCAATAGGCCACAAAGTGGTCCTGCACCCCGAAATCCCTGTTATGCAGTGGGTTGAGAGCTCCCCAAAGACCCACCGAATAGGGCATCCCCAGGAATCCAGCATTATAAAATGGAAGTGGTACATCCAGGACAGAGCAAAGATGGGACCTGGTGGCGTCGCTGCCCTACGTGAGCAAGTAGTGGCTGCCCCCATGCAGGATCAGGAGGAAAAAAGGGTATCCCCGGGTGCATGGGGGAAAGCCTCTGGATCAACTGCTGCCTCTTGAAAGAGAACACGCATGGTTTACAAATGGGACAGCTGAGTGTGTAGGAGGGAAAAGGTTTTGGAAGGCAGTGGCTGTGTGAAGCGAGCCCTCATTCT
>NW_008594042.1:1529-1774 GCF_000691845.1 Merops nubicus | reverse complement strand
AAACTCACCATGGCGGAATAGGTGTGGACTAACATCTGGAAATAAAAAAAGTCTTGTAACAGCTAAAAATAAAAATAATGGTGATAATACTAATAATTGGAGGGAAAAAAAATATCAAGGAGATCTGCAAAGGGACGTGTTGGACACGGGAGAACAGCTTGAGATATTTCGAAGTCTATCCATCAAAAAAAAAAAAAAAAAGAAAAAAAAAAAAAAAAAAAAAAAAAAAAAAAAAAAAAAAAAAA
>NW_008594042.1:0-1322 GCF_000691845.1 Merops nubicus | reverse complement strand
CTACACCGCCTCATAATAATTGATATTCATGACTATTAATATTACACGACTACTTTAAAGGGAGAATGCAGGACCAAATGGAGCGTGAAGCTGGCAGCCAGCTCGAGAGCTCCCCTACTATTGTAAATGACGTTCATTCAGTGGAGAATTACTAGATGTAATCAGACGAGGGGGGCTGGCAGAGGCAGGGGTTGGGGGGAGGGGGGGGAGGGAGAAGGAGGGGGGGGGAAAAGTTTAGCGAGGAAGAGGCATAACTTCAATTAACTCGAGGAGAGGAAGATGAGGAAAGTAGACACTGCTGAGCTGGAGCAAGGAAGTGAGACGAAGCAATGCTAGAGGCGAAGAAGGAGAAAAAAAAACAGAACAGATTTCCTTTCTTTTTTTTTTTTTTTTTTGGTTACATTTAATTATACATTCCTAATACGAGGAATTGATTGCCCTCGGTGCTTTTGTTCTTGTAGGTTTTGTTGTTTGTGTTTTGTTGTTTTTTTTTTCTTTAAAAAAAAATAATGAGGAAAAAGAGGATTTTCTAATTTTTTTAAAAATTTTATTTTAAAGAAATGAAAAAAAAGTGCAGTGGCTATAATAGCTATCTATTTACAGCAGAGATTCAGCCCTTCTGGTGCGTGTTGCAGGTCGTATTTATTCGCCACAGCCAAAGAAATACTTGAATCTGCCTTAACCTGGGTTCCACTTTTAATCCCTTTCCCCCCCCCCCCAAAGGGAAAAAAAAAAAAAAAAAAAAAAGTACCTATATCTCCCGATTTTCACCCAAATCTAAAATGTCTGCAGCGAATTTGAAAGGATAGTAAATTCGTAGTTTGGAGGCAAAGCCAGGGGCGATATAAAACCTTTTTGATGTTGCAGGAACCCGTTCAACTGGACTGTCTGCCATTTCTGTTAAAGTTCAACTTACGTTCCTTCCTAAATAGACTCACGCTTCCCAGAGCAGCCCCCCCCCGCACACACACTTTTGTTTTAAGAACAGATTCAGTTTAAGCGGCTGAGACCCCTCTGCCATCGGGTCGTTATTTAGAAATGGGAAAGAAGAGCGAGAAATACTTCTATGTTTTAAAAAAGATATTTAGAGGGCTTCAGCTCTTAAAAAAATAAATCAACTTTTATTTTTTTCTTTTTTTTTTTAAGCCTACCTGTTAAAAAATGTCTTGGAGCGAACCCTCAAGTTAAGGAACACCCTGCCCGCAGCCAAGTCCCCCCAACCGCTCCCCCAATCCCACTTCTCGCCCAGAGCAATCTAGCAACACGAGTGTCCGTAAAACGAACAGCGGCTTAAAAATCCCCTTCAAAGGAGGGTGTAGAGA
>NW_008594041.1:102933-129202 GCF_000691845.1 Merops nubicus | reverse complement strand
CTCGCCCCTCCTCAGCCCCTGCACAAAGTACCATCGTTTTAGTGTTTCCTTTAAGCTGTATTGGAAATCTGTTTTATGTTGATTTGATTATAAATTTGATTATTATCATGTAAAGTATGGCTGTATATTATGTGTTAGATTATTTCCATCATGCAGATGCTAACACAAGACCAACTTCTTGCCAATTTTTAGCAGCTAAAGTGATCAAATTATCATTAACTTGCAGAGCAGGTTGAATTTCAGCACCTTTGCATTGGGTAGTAATATTTTTTTCTACACTTCAGAAATTCTACACTAACTTTGCTTTAGAGCTTGCATTTTGGAGTAGAGGTATAAGCATTCTGACAGTCAATATTTTATGGCATCTTAATAAATTGAATTTCAAATTCAGTTTTCATTCTCCAGGAGTTACAGTGGTAGTTTAGAAGTCAGGACTTTATCATCACAAGGAATTTTTTTTTTTTTTTCATCTGTAGCTCCAGACATTTGTTTAATTTTACCTGTTCTTGAGGGGGAGACCGAAATTCTTTAGTCTTCTTGGCAGTCAAAGCAGCAGACATGTTCAAGGCTTGCATGAGTTCATTGTACCTGTATTTCTGATTATATTGCAATTTTGATACATAACGGTCTGCAAATGACACAATAGCTTCCACTCTATGTTGTAGTTCACAGTCACAGAAATAATTGAGCAAATGACACATCTAGGATAGAAAAAAACGCAGATTTAAGTTCAACAGTTAAACAGAATTAAGTTCAACACATTAACAAACTAATTGGGGAAGAACTGCAGCAGACACTAGACTCTGAAACAGACTGTAAAAATGAGACACCTTTTTTTCCCCCATATTTTTCTTTTAAAGTTGTAAGGGTGACAATTATAGAGTTCTACTATCTGATCAACAATACTATATTGCATTCACATAGTTTCACTCTGTGTACTCAAAATATGTAGAAAACATAATAACAGAATAGTTTGGGCTGGAACAGTCCTTTAAAGATCACCAGGTCCAACCCTCCCTCTTTTGAAACACACCTATAAAATAAGGAAGTATTTGCATATCTATTTTCAGTGCAGATATACATAGAAAGAATTGCATCATCATCAAAGTTGGTTATTAATGTGAGTCAAAGTGGAATAATGACCTTCAAACCTTATAACTTGAGAACAGAAAAAAGCACTACCTTTCCTTCATCAGTAGTAGAACATATGTAATGCATTTATATTAAATGGTCACCTGAAGTTTAACAGATTCTGGTAATCTTGTCTGCAATAAGCCCTTTGCAGGAGCTTTTGTTTCCTTTATTGCTTTCTCCCCAGCTTCTACAGCTTTTTCTTCAACTTGTGTAACAACTTCTTTCTCCGTCCTCTCTTCTGTTTCTTCCTTATGCTCTCCAAAAACAGTGGGATCAATGAGGAGTAACACCTGCTTCACATCATCATCATCAAAAACCCCCATTATAAGCAATGTTGCTATCAGTTTAAGGACAGGAACAAACTGGAATGCAACCTGTCCTCCAACAGGGTCTCTTATATGAGTACCACTACATTGTACTGCCTCTGTTAGCATACTTATGGCCTTGGATTTAAGAGTATCAAGTGGTACGCTCTTCACTGGTCACAATAAAGCATGGAGTAGAAAAGTTAAAGCTTGGTTTCAGACAAGTGCTAAGCCCTACTCCAGGTAAACCGTGCTTCTTTGTTTCATCAGGATATAGTTTAATAGTTCGAGTTTCATCTGTTACTGGAATGATAAATTCATTGTTCATCATGAGCTTGGCTTGCTTGGCGTGGTCCAAATGAATACTAATGAGCAAGTCATAGAATCCAGAACGCAGGAGTCCAGGTAAGTATTGATTATCTATTGTATAAAATAGCTGAGATACGTCCACGTGGCTACAAAGTGCATATGCAACTCTAGTGTTACCTAGAGCACTAACTGAGCTATAGAGTTTTAAAGTGTGGTAGTGAAACTTCATCAAGTCTTCTTGTTCACATAGCTCCAAAATATCAACACATCTGTTATGAAAAAAAGAAAGAACACCAGTCAATTTAATGAAGAACAATTTTGTAAAGGAAAAGTTTCATCATCTCTGCACATTTTGGTCAGCTCCAATTTAAACCATTATCATTAAGGCTGATACTGAGTAACCTTAATATGTGCATCATTAAACCACAGTAAATGGTGCTAATAATTTGATGAAATTAGTTACACTTAGTACTCAAAAACAAAAAGTAAAACATAGCATAGAGAAGTTTCTTTGGAAGTTAAGGTAAATTAGAGCTTGTTTTTAAAAGGAATGTATTGGCATACTGAAATTTTGCACTAATACTGTCACTAAATAGTGCTTTTATATTTATTGAGGATCACCATTTCATTTTTTTCACAGAACACAGTATTTTTTACTTTTTTCCTGAATTCAGTTTTATTAACAGTAAATAAAACCAAATTATTAAAAAAGCTCCACAATAACTGATAGAAGTACAGCAGTTAAATTACCTTTCTGCTACGCTTTTGCTTATAGTGTGAATTGTCACTGGTTATGGTATTTGGTTACAACTTACTTTACCTCATTCTGAAGCTAAAACCTAATGAAAATCTAAGAAACTCAGGGTCTTGTCAATACAAACAAAAATCTTAATTCATATAAATGCAGAGCAGATGAAACAGGAACAGATTACATGTTTTCATAAAAAAAAAAAAAAGAAAAAATCAAAATAGCACGTGCATGTTCTTTATATTTGGTTTTTGTCAGGCTGAGAAAATATCTTCATTTAAAGACCTAGAGATTTAAAAGATACTGTTTTATAATTTAAATAAAATCAAACAACCATGTTTTATGTACTCAAATGTCATCCAGCCTCATTTTTCTACCTAAATTTCATGAATATGATATTACAGCAAATAACATCAGAAATTCTAAGCAACTCTAGTGTAAATATTCTCCAAGGCAGGTTTAACCAATACTCTGATATCAGCTTTCAATGAAGTTTGTCCACATCAGGTCCTTGTGGTTCCTTCCAAATATACCTGTTTTCTTCCGGGATATGAAGTGCCATCATCTGCAGAGGTTCCAAACACTGCACAACCCAACCATGACGTTCACTGACACGCTCAGTTTCTACTTTTAGAAAGCTATTTGGCATCCTGCTCCATAAAACAGGCGTAATTGTTTGCACATCAAGGCGAGGAGGACACTGAGGAATAGGATTTCTCTCTTCACTTTTAAAAATTGCTGCTGATAAAGGCATGGTATTCTGAAACAGGTAAGTATAACAATAGTTTTTTTAACATCTAATTATGAATAAACATAAAAACAAAAAGAAGTCTAAATTAATGATAGACAAGAACTCGAGTTACTGCAATAAACAAAAACCATTACAAAAAGCTACCATCAAAGGTGTTTTCCCCAATTAACTTTAGTTTGACAAATGCAGTTTAGATTTGTTGAACAATTCACTTCCTATAGTAATTATATTTACAGAAGTAAAAGTGCAAATCAAAAAAAAAAATCACATCATTGATTGAATCTTCCTAAACATATCCAGCTGAGCAGGAATTTCCATGGAAATAAACTGATTTTAAAAAGCACCTTTACAGAAAATTCTTTGTACCTTTAATTTACCAAGTTCAAACTGAATCAAGTTAGTGCTCGTAGGCTGCACAAAAGTCGCTGGAAAGAGCTTTGTGTTTGGTTCAACCTAGAAGAGAAAGGAGATTTTAAAGGAATTTATAAAACAGAAAAAGCAACAAGAATCTCCTCCCAGAATACAATACAGTAGCAAATAAATACTACATAGCTTAAACTTCATGATCAAAAAAATGCAGGCATTGTATAGCAATTGCTGAATTATATTTACAGACCCACCTAACTTTCAGGCAGATGTGTCTGCATCTTATGCTGCCTCATGTGCTCTCAACACTTCTAACAAGAAGTTGGTAACACTACATATATTGATTCTTCTCAAACATACCCAAATCAAACACCTCATTCTAGAGCAGCTCCTTAAAAATCCCAGCCACTTTATCACTACACATTTTGGCTCTTGTTCTAGGAAAAGTAGTCCCAACACAGATTAGAATACAGCTTTTTAGACTACCAAACACCTTTTAATGTTCTTTCACATTTTATGGCTGCCAAAATTATTCACTAGCAAAAAAGCTCAAAATCAAATTTCTGAGAGGGAACCCAGGAGGGGATAAGAGGGTGAAAGAGCAAATCTTTATTTTTTGTTAAGATTAGTGAATTTCTGATCTGCACTCCAAAAACAGAAGACTATAATTTCCTTAAAGATTTCAAAGATATCTTTGTTTCCAGGCTTAGCATTTGTCCCCAGTATTATAAACTTACAGTGAATCCCACTTGAATCACAGTGCTGCAGTTTTAAAGTGTCTGGTTGGGTATGGGATTTTTTTAACAGCTACATTACCCTCATTTTCCCACTACAGTTGGACTCAAAGTATATGTCAGACTAGTAATAATTTATTCTGAAAAATTCTCAACAAGATCACCTGCCCCTACTCCATTAAAAAAAAAAAAAAAAATTAAAAAGATACTATAGAATAGTATATTATTAAATTGATTTCAGTGCTCCAGGGTGGCTGAAAAAAGGGGAGTTCAATTAAATATTTTAATGACACCATTGTTTATTTGGTGTACGATGCACATACATTTCACATACAAAGTACAGTCACTCATGCTGTGAAGGAGTCCATCTCCTGACTTTGAGGACAGCAAACTATGATGAACTGCAAAACAATGAACTAAGAGCCACAAAAAAGAAATTAAAAAATCCATATCCTTTTAGATAAGAAAACAGCTCCAAAACACAACATAACTTAAACAAAATATGAAATAAAACCATATAGTGAAAAATCAGTATGTAGAATAAAGTTTTTTTCAGAAATATGACTATTTGGATAGAAAAAAATATTAATAATATTTTAATCTTTTTGACAAGGAAAAACCTCCACAACCCCAAATACAGAAACAAAGGGTGCCATGAGTTGAAAACCAGTATTAATAAAATGTGTCTTTTAACTGACTGAGACTGTGTAACTCCCAGCCTCTGACCAAAGATAGGTATTTCCTAGTAATAATAATTGAATTTGTAATTTCTTATCTTGTTTGAAGATCAGCATCATTGAATGGTTAGGGTTGGAAGGAACTTTTAAAGATCCTCTAGTGCCAATCCCCCTGTCACAGGCAGGGACACTTCCCACTAGACCAGGTTATGCAAGACCCCATCTAACCTGATCTTGAACACCCCAGTGATGAAGCATCCATGGCTTGCCTGAGCAACCTGTTCCAGTGTCTCACCACCCTGCTAGTGAAGAACTTCTTCCCTAAAACCATTAGAAAACCATTTCTAACTCAGAATAAAATAAAATATCTTGTAAAACAAGATTTAAGATCTCCTTTCTGCTATGAATATTTTTAACATTGACTTGACAATTAATGACAAAATCTCAAAATATATGTATACACTATCTTTCATTTATTTTTCTATTATAGACAGTGGAACTTGTTTCTGACTATATCAGTTATATCAAGAACTAGAGCAAAATTCATTTCCTCTCAGTATGTTGACCTGTAGGCCTATTAACATGAAAAGAGTGTACAAATATTGTGCCTTTACTTCCGTTAAGAAAACTGAAACGTGGAAACAGTTACAAGGTTAGAATATTAATCGTGCTGCAATTTGCTTGAGAGATTAGATGGACTAAAATATTTTAAAGATTTTATTTTATGGTAAAAATAATTAGAACTACATAAGACTATTTTAACTACTTTCAAAATAAGAAAAAATTGAGGAATATTTCACCCTCTAACATAACCCTCCTGTAGGAATATATCATTACACCTCTACAGGAAGCGTTAGGTGTTCTCAGTTTTTAACAGGCCACGTGCCAATAGGTTCAATAGGTTTATTGAAAAATGTTTCCAAAAGCAACTCCAGGTATTTTTTCCATGGAAAAGAGAAGAAATAGAGAAATAATAAAAGTAAATAATAAATGAGAAATAATTGTGTTTTCTGAGATTATTTTACATTTAGTACAAAGAACATGTTTGCATTAATTGCAAGTCATCAGAGGAAAAACCTGAAGGAACTTTTTACACTAAAAGCAGTTGCAGCCATCTTTTACAGCTATGTTTTCCTAGAATTCTTTGCAAAATTAGAAAAATGGGTAAACGCTGTTACATGAAAAAACGAACTAACAACCAACAAATTTCCAGTGTTTTCTTCAGAAGCTGTCATATTGATTTATATCTAGCTAAAAAAACAGTGAAGCATGGGTTCTCCTGTTTTCCCATGATGTTGATATTTAATATCCCCTCCAGCATTGCACTCAAGTCTCTGACCACTCTTACAAAATATACTAAAATCAGAGCTGCTAGATCATCCCCCAGCCCCACTTACAGCCTGCATTCAACCCTGTCACATTCATGTTCAATGGAGTCAGTATACAAAGTTCCATTAAATGTAGCTGAATGACATTACAGTTTTATCCGTAGTACTTATTTGTGGTTTTTTTGTTGATACAGAAGGAAGTATTGTACTGCTTCCAACACTGGATAATCTTTTCCACAGTGGATGCTCTACTGTGGACAACTGATCTTACTAAAAGCATATCTCATCAATCTGGTGTCAAAAACTTCTGTCAGCTACTGATCCATTCACATAATGAGTCCACATTTTGAGAACATTTATTGCATTTAGGGCCCACCCCATTTACTTTTGGGTTATTAATGTATAGTTGAACTTATCAAAACACAAGATCTCCAAATCATAGGTATCTGCAGATGTTACAAATCCTTGTAATAACAAACTGAATTTATTTTCTCAATTCGTACCAAAAATCACTATATATATAGTGTAATTTTGACCTATGCTTATTTAAATAATTTTCCCCCTATATTGTATAACAGATTTGGTTGACAAAAATATTTTAAAGGATAATTAATGTGATAAATCAAGATTTTGAACCACAAGAACTGAGAGAGAAAAAAATATTTTTCTGAACATATCTACTAATAGAAGCTCAACATTTGAAACAACTGTGAGGAGCTGGAAAATGAAGTCTTACAAAAGAGAGAAAAATAGAGAGAGAGAGACAGAAGGAGGGATAAAATAGGATAATACAGGAAAACATGTTACTGTCACACAAATAGTGTTCCGTTAGATTTCAGAACAAGAAAAAGCAATTATATAATAGCAGCAAACCAACCAGCTTACTAGGCAGCGTCCTGACAATCTGATAATACCTGATAACAAGTGCCAAGCTCTTTTCCATTGGCTGTGAATGACAACATTCCAGTAGCCAGGTCAACAAAGCATCCGATTTCTAAATCAACATTACTGCGACCTGATCTCTGGGAATTAGCAATTATATCACCTCCCCAAACCATGTAGCAGTTGCTGCGCTTCACACTGAAAGAACAGCATGAACAACAAAGAAAACAAATCAGAGGTCACACTGAACTTGACTAGGATACATTAAAACAAACAGGTTCATTCAGTGACCAAAAATGGATGTTACAAGAAAAAAAGCATCAGAAAACATTCTTATAAACAGAATAATAATGACAAATATACTCACTTTAACAAGTCTATGTAAAACATATGAATGCGCACAGAACTTTCCTACTCCATAATCAATTTTCTCATTAGTTTTAGAATCTTCAGTTCATGTTTCAAATATCATCAAGCTTGTGAAGAATTCACTTTTGACCAATAATATTAAAAAACAATCTTTAATAAGTCATAAATAAATCCATACCTTTCATGAACTCTGCCTCTCTCATCACCTAAAGTAACTGTTACTGTACAGTTTTTATTGAGGTCAAAATTCTCACTATAAAAATGATAGTCTGGTGTTACCCAGCCAACCCAGACAGAGGATGGGTCTTGGCCAGCAAATATTCGTAGTGAATAAAAACACTGAAAAGAGAAGAAAAACATATTATTAACAGAAATCTTAATTATTTTGTCAAGGAATACTCAAATATTGATTTAAAAAAAAAACTCCTATAGATCAGACTTTGTCAAAACTTCGCAGTAACTCACATTCTCTTATTAAGTTATTAAAATGTTCATAAATTTAAAAAAACAGAACAGCTGTTTAAGATAGTGAAATATATGCCTCAAGTCACACAGCTCTGAGCGTTATTATTTATATACAGTGTTATATCCAAGCAAATGATTAAAAAGGCTTCTTTCAAGAGATCAGTTTCTAATGAACATGCTGCCATGACTAAATACATTTCAAAAATAAGAAGAACTATGCATCTCAACATATTTACTTACTGTAGTAGGAGCAGCAGCAATTTCTTGGCTGTGTTTTCTAAAGATAGAGGAACATCAGTAAATTAGGTAAAAAAAAGTAGTAAAAAAAAATATTAATTTTTAAACTAAGTGCACTTACAAGCTAACTCATGTTTGGTGGGTACTTAGTATGCATGAGTAAATTAAGTTTGTAAAGACTGTACAGGATACAAATATACAGTCAAAATGATTGCTGTTAGGGCAGAGAAGAGATAAATTTACAGCAATTAACTAAAGATGAAAGCAATGCTGGAAGATGATGAACTCAGTAGTACCTAGTCTCTTTAAAAATCTCACACAATATATTTTTTTCTTTTGCATGGATTATTCATTTTTGCAGTAACAATAAGCTATTGAACAATAATGTCTATGAGCATTAATCCAGTGGGCAAAAGCTTTTGAGCTGGTTTTCCAGCCTGGCTGAAGAGCTCTGCCAATCCCAATGATTTCGAAGGGATAGTAGCTGCTTAGCAATGAATAACTACAAACTCTGAGATGCACCTCTTCAGAACTGATTCTCTCTTGTCTGGATATAGCATTCTGCAACAAAGTTGTGTTTTAAATTTATTAAAACCATCAAGAAAGAAAAATCTTGGTAACATGCTGTGTAGCAGTAACATTCTATGCTAAAGTGTGCTCAGTGCAAAACCAAGTATGGAACAAGCATCAGCGTACAATAATAAAGCACAATAGAACATATTACATTTACACTGAGAACATGAAATAGAAAATCTAAAGCCAAGCCTAACCTTTTCTGGAAAACATCAGATGAGGCATTTTCCACACCCATGTCAAAGCTGAATGATGAGCGGAACTCAATGGGCATGCTCAGACGACAATATATCATGTCTGAGTTGCTGTTCTGTGTGCCAAATGTTTTGTGAGTAACTTTTAACCGAGGTGGACTCTCGATGGTTCCATCAATTCTCCATATCTAAAAATAATAGAAATAATTTCAAAATAACACTGTTCCAGGAAAAATGCTGACAACTTTCATTAAGCAACTGGAGGATGAGATAACTGAAAGAACCAACTTAAATTTTACATAATTGATTTCAAAACTATCTAACTTGCTCTTTGACAGGGAATCTAGCCTGAAGACAAAGGGAAGCAAGAGATTCAGTATATCCTGACTATTCTAAATATGTTCCACACAGCATATATTTAATTAAATCAATTCATTTAAGGTACACATGCATTGAAAAATCCCTTCACAAGAATCATCAGTTTTCTAACACAATGAGGAGAAATATCAATTAGAATCCTTCAGATGATCATTATGAAATCTGAGTCCAATATTATTATTTTCCCTTGTGCTGAAAAACTGAGGATGCTTTTAAACCCTGTTATAGGAACATTTAATAAACTTTTAAAGACAGGAATACAGTGGAAATAATCCTGATAAACTGAAAAAATGCTGAAAACATTTACTTGAAGTTCAATGAGGTGTATTTTGCTTAAGAAGGAGATGTTCAAAGACAAGTATTAGAGAATAATAGGCTAAGCATCTAAACTAAAGTAAATGGTCTAGGGATTATAGTAAAAAATAAAAATTGTTCAGCTGAATTCAGCGTCACTCAAGATATTGGAAATGTGAGCTAAACAGAGACTGATTTAATCCACTTGAGTAATCTGAGAGACATTTAAGTGTACCTGTGGTATTGCTAAGTGATATCTGTTTCATTCATTCTTAAGATGGAGCAGTGAGGAATTTGACAACTCCCTAACTAATCTGCTCTATATAATAATTACCCTATGGTATTAGAATAACAGTGCCTAGAATAATATACCATATGTTTTGTATAAAATGTTCCATATTAATATATTCCACAATGATTTGCTTGAATTCCTGAAGTGGACTAAATCAGTCTCTGTTTAGCTCACACTTCCAATACCTTGAGTGATGCTGAATTCAGCTGAACAATTTTTATTTAAGAAAAATGTAGTGGAGAAGATTTTAAAAAAAAGAAAGTGAATGTAAGATGGAATATAAAAAGTGGTTCTAAGAAATCACAACTGACATGTTTTAAGTAGCTAACTACTACAACATAAATTAGTAAGACATATAATAGAACAGATAGGTATAAACATATGAATGGTAATACTACCAGTAGATGAAGTTGGAGATAGACAAGATCATCTGGAATTATCTAAGAGTGACTTAATAGCTTTATATGACAAAGTATTTGATGACAGTAAGTATTAGTAAGGGTTTAATGTCTCAGCTTGCTAAACAAACAGTTGATAAACAGGTGTCTCCCTAACATGTAAAGTTACCTCAATGTGAGGATGATTTTTTGGCACATTGACAAATGTTGGTAAGCGTTTACTAAACCACATAGCAACATCTCGGTTCATGTTGACAGCAAAAGGTTCAAAACCTTCTTGAAGGCCACACATTGTATAATACTTGAATGTACTGGCATCCATTCCAAGGTTCATACGACCAATCTGAGATAGACCCAGTGCACAAATTGGAACAAAACCTAATAAAACAACACAACAAAAAACCCAACAGTAATTTATTTTAGGAACACAAGCATCCTATTTTTTGATCCATCTGATGTGAACTAAACTTTAGCTCCAGCAAGTAATGCACATGAGGCGATGACAGTAGCAAAGAGCTAAAGCCACCTTAAATGCTAATGTGTAAGTGCAATAAAATTGCTACCAAACCCCCTGAGGATTTTGGCAATTCATTAATATTACACACACTACCCCGTTCATTTGAACATTAAACCAGTTTAGCAATCGTTATTAGTAAGTAGCGGTGGATTTGTGTGAAAAACAAACCAAAAATGACAACAGGTAGTTTTGTGGACAATCAGATTTGAAAAATCAAGATTTGTGCAAGTCACTTATTCGTTTATTCGAAGAAAAACACCACCTTTGTACAATGAGTTGGACACAGCCTTGGCTAGATCAAAGTTTTTAACAAATGGTAAGTGTGCTTTCTGAGGGCAACAAAGTTTCAAAAGCACTTTGAGATGAGGTTCAGGTATCTCAGTGCACCTGTTTAAAACTTAGTTTGTCATCTCAATAGCCATAAATTTGTTGCAAACCCTCATCCCTTCATCATTCATAGTGGACAAATACACACTTCTTTAATGCTGGCATTTTTCATGACTGAACTTTTTTGGTCTCCATGTAACTGTAGCAGTCAACAGAAAGGTGTGTAAGGCTGTTGAATTATTTCTCCATCTCTCATGAAATAAACTTGGAGCAACTTCAGGGAAAAGCAAACACTTCAACATCTAAGGGAGAAATTTTCTCTCCTACACCTCAACTTCAAGCCTTCAGAGAAGCTCTTTTAAGCCAGTCCCTCATTCTCTACCATTAGAAAAGCCATACCAAGGTCAGACCAAAGATGGACAGTGAGCAACTGTTAAGTCTTCTGGCAATTACTAACAGGTATGAAGCTACTACTGGTTGGAGGAGATATACTTCCAAAGAAAATGTCAACTGAAAAATAAAACAAACAGTTCAATGACATTCCCTGCCTCCTTCAATGCAGTAGTGTATATACTACTGATATAAATGCAAAGGTGAAAAACAGAGGAGGAAAATGAGAAATGAAGATAAGGACTGCATAGGATGGAGGAAAAAAAAATAATTCCAAATCAGACTCAGCTTATGTTGCAAATACTTGTTCTTTTGGTGCAACCTCTGACCACATAGTACTTATTTAGTCCTTCATAGACAAGAACATAATACATGTGTGCCCCAGTGGGATAATCAGAGGCTACATTTTCAGCTTTTGGGAATTTTTCAGGGTGCTTATTATTACCATCTGTTAATGATGAAGTTCAGTCCTGTGAGTAAGCCTAGCAAGTCTTGAAAAAAATTTACCCATTCCGATTGCTGAAATCCCATTAATATCTACTAGTTATTAAAGGAAATAAAAGAAAAGCAATTTATGCGATATAAACACTCTTAAGTGAAATATTATGAAGTTAATGTGTAGTACAGTCTGAAGGCTCACAACAGTGAAATATGATTTCTCAGCTTACTAGGCTGTTATAAGAAACTATTTTTTCTGGGGTTTGTTTTGTAACTATAAAAAGAAAATTACCATTTTCTATGCTGAAGTCAGCAAATGCAAGTTCTGAACCTTTACTGGTTATAAGCAACTCTCCATTCAGAGTAAAGATAATTGATTTGTCATCCAAGTTTATCATACAACCAACCACATCTCCTGGATGCCAGCTTCGTCCAAAGAATCCACTGCCTTGATGCCAACGCTGGCCCTAAACAGAAAAAAAAAAACGAAGAAACCCAAACAAGTGAATAAACACCAAGATAATTTTTTTTTTTTAAAAAAAATCACAAAATAAAGAAAAATGAAAAATAGATATTTGTACTTCAAGGATCTCAAAGCAATTTGCAAAGAGTATCAATAATGGTTTTGAGGTAATGAATTTAATTATTATTTTAGTCTTTTCACACAGAGAAACTAATGCACCCTAACTTCAGCAATTTAGAACCTGGGTGATAACCATGGTTCACTAGATTCCACTTCTCACATGCAGTGTCACTATCATTCTTTAGGAGTCAAGTCTGGGAAGAAAGAATGGGCAGAAAGCTGAGAAGACAGAAAAGGGAAAACAGAACTGTGGTTCTCATTGAAGAAACTTTGTTTTATTTCCATAAACCACCACTTATTAAAAAAAAAGGAAGTGAATGCTGTATTTTGTTTGTGCCTATGACAGACTTACTCAGTTTGGTATATCCTATTAAGTTAAATACAAACCAACACACCTTTGTTAGAATAATTTCAGTCACCAGAACTGAAATGCAAACACTCTCCAGCATGAAAAAAGAACTCAAATATATATTTACATGTTTCAAAAATATTCCAGGAGTTGATCCGGATTATACAGAGGAAACCTATACTGTCATTTTCTGCCTAGTCTGTTCATAGTTCAAGAAGAATGAAAAAGAGATGTACTGACTTTGCTTCCTTCAAATACAAAGGCCTGGTCATCAGCTCCCAGCTCTACGTCAGGCCGGCAGCCTGGCCTGGCCCAGCCAACACGCATATCTCCACCTGTCACAGCTTCAAATTCAAAGTACCACTTTCCAGACTTCACCGCGTAAGATCGTTCTACTCTGAAAAATCGTATCTTGTCGATGCTGACTTTTTCCACTGTTTGGACAGCTGTAAATATAAACAGAGGGGAAAAAATCCACCTTTGATAACTAAGTGAAACTAAAATGCCACTGTTCAGCGTTTCATCTGCCTTCAGTATTTTCTATCACTGAAACTAGTCATTATCTACCATTGTGTGTTTAAGCACCTTCACAGTAAAGGAGAACAGTAATCAGCATAGAGAGGCTAGCATGTTCTAATTCTATACAGGATGAGAGATTACCTGCTATTTAAAATCAAAATACTTCAAAGTATCAATCAATGCAGAGCCTCCAGCACAAAACTGATTACAGGAAACCTCAAAAGTGTAAGATTACTACATGCAATACAATCCAGTGCAATAATGCAGTATTACAGTACAAGAAAATACTTTCCTATGGAAGTCAATACATTTGAAACTATTTTTTTTTTAATGATATTAAATGCTTTGTTTCAGTGTGTTTTTTTGTCAAAAAATTGCAGTGGTATAGCAAATACAAAGAAACATCGATTTCCATAAAAAAAAATCATAAAACTTGATGTACTGACTAATTCTTAAGAAATGAGTTTGACTTGAAATAATCAAACCAAATCTGCATACCATGTAAAAAAAATACTTTAAATTAATCTTATATTATTTTCTTTCTTTCATTATTTCCAAATGAAAACCAGTATGTCCACTCAGACTCCAGATTTTCTCCAATCATGGAAATTAGAATTATCATGTCATTAACTACAACCAAAACGAATGTATCTACATAATTTAGAAAGTATATTAGCACCTTTCAGTAAAGTCCACTACAAAAATACACTACTATTGATTCACATATTATAACATTCATATGACATGTTTTCCCTATCTATTCAGTGTTTTAAGTTCTTTCTCCAGCACGGAGGGAAAAAAAAAGTCACGATTCTTGTTGGAAGTACATACCCATCTCTTGGTCAGGTGGTTCAACACTATAACCATAGCCTGCAAATGTCCTCACAGCTTCACGGAGGCTATCTCTGTTTGATTTTTTAGTACGCTCGTCTAATAACGCATATGGCACTAGCCGTGGATTACGTTTGTTCTTAAGATCCTAAAAGGGGTTATAAAGGTGAACAAGATGAAAACTGTGCCTAAATATCACAAAGATATTTATCACAGAGACAGAGTGTACTCAGAAATAATGTTAAGATTACAGGAGAGAAACAATATTGATGAAGAATAGTTCTATGAATGCAAGCCCAGTTGTTCATGATATTAAAAACCTGAAGACAAGAATGAAAAAGAAATATGGAAATATATTCTCACACATCCTGCATCTGCAGCCATGCAGGACTACCAATCTACTTTGACTTGCATGGGCAAGGCTACTTTTCCTGATCCCTACCTGCTCTAACTTTTCCAGACCTAACATGACAGTTATTATCCTCTTACTTAACACTTCCAGCTGATGTTTTAGAAAACAAATTCTGATGTTCTTTACTTATTCCAAATGCATCTAAAGGTGTCCTTACCTGCTGAATGCCATAGGTCCATCCTTGCTTTATTCTGTCTTTTGCCCAGACATTATGTGCATTTTCTGCTAGTTTGTCAACTAGAAATTCTTGAGAAGGTAACAATTTCACTTCAGAAAGATCAAGAGGGGCAGGTTTATATCCATTTGACATCATGTAACTGTAAGCCAACATATGAGAACTGAGAGTCAAGATACCCCACTGATGGTATTTAAAATTGTCTTTTAAATTTAAATTTTAAAAGAATCATAGAATCATTTTGATTGGAAGAGCTCTTTAAAGTCATTAAGTCCAGCCATTAACCCAGCACTGCCAGGTCGCCACTAAACCATGTCCTTCAGTACCACATCTATGTCTTTTGAATCCCTCCAGGAATAGCGACTCCATCACTTCCCTGGACAGCCTGTTCCAGAGCTCTATAACCCCTCCAGTGAAAAACATTTTCCTAAGAGCCAACCTAAATCTCCCCAGCATATCTTGAAGTTATATTACAACTATCACTAACACTTTAACAAGAGTCAGAAACAAAGATTTGTTTTTTTATTGAAGACAATAGACTTCAACTGTAGTATTACAATAGACTCACAGCAGTACAAACCTTGGGAAAGGTTTGGTTTTCCTTTTTTTTAAATTAATGCCATCAACTAGACCAAGAAATTACCATCTCCCATACCATAAAACTACTGATTTTAGTACTCCCTTTAAAATATATCTTTGTTTTGCCTGGATCAAGCTGTTTCCAGAAAAAAACTGACATCTTGTGGGTTGATAAACTGTTGCGAAATGGCAAGTATCCAAATTACTGTTTCTGTCTTCAAGTTTTATTGCAGGACGGGGCTTTAATCTGTCCTGGGAGGACTACAGAATCCTCACAGACAAGGCTAAAATACAGATGTAATCCTTGATTAATCTTTTCCACTTTTGGGGCAATTACTACTGATGACTTAAGGATATTAAATAAAAAAGAATATTCTACTGCTTTAGTTCTGACTGCCATAGTTTAACTATCAAATAAAAGTTATAGCAAAAAACTGATAGTATTTTATGCGAAAATGTGCAACATTATAAGAGTAATTTTCTGTTTTTTCTCTTCTTTACATAAATGCATTAATAACGTTTCTGGAAATGTGTATGTTGAACAAATCATTTCTTGGAAGGAAGGGAAGGACAGGTGCAATTAGATAAGAAAATGGTATACCCTTTTTCAAGTAGATTCATTTAGCATTATACAGATGTACTTTTCTTTGCTATGTGATAGAAAAGCACTAAAATGTTGCTTTTAACTTCAGAGTATCTATTCTAAGGCCACCTAAGACAGATATAATTGCACGTGGTTTAAACATATGACTGTTTATCTGTGAATTGCTCCACAAGGTCACGCATGTAACGCACCAATATTCACAGTCAACCATCATCACAAGCAAGGTAGTGGACCAACCATGTGCTCCATAAATCCATCCGGGTATGTGTTTCTTTTCAAGTATTTTTAAAATGAACTTAGAATATTTTTATTTAATTAATACCGTGTAGTTACAAATAATATGTAATAGTTTTCATAAGGTACATACTTTTTAGGAAGTTTTACTTTTTTAAGATCTTCCTCAGCTGCTGGATGAGCATGAACAATGTGACATCCAAGGGCCAGAAGGGTTCTGCCAACATAAAAAAAAAAACAGTAGCAGTGAAACACAACATTATAGTGCTCATCCATTTTATAGACTTCTTTTGGGTTTAGTATAAATACACACGGTATTAAAAAAAACAGGAAAGTAATTCACAATAATGACATTTCAAAATCCAAATATTTTAACTTATCAAAAACAGCTAATAAACCCTTCAAACCTAAAAGTGTACAAATAGATGACATGAAAGTTCTGACACTATTAAAAGCAACAGGATTTGGTGTTATTTTTTCATTCATATAGCTGTAGAGCCAAGATTTTTCTAAAACACTCTGAATGTGTTCCTGAAAATGTATTCCAGCCAAGTTAGCAGAACATACTCTGAACGAGATGTTCTAACATTTTTATATTTTACAACAGTATGAAATGCTTGAATAAAAATTAAAAAAATAAAGTTTACTTTCTTTTAAATTTACAGCTTACTTGAGGGTTTCAGTTGACATTTGTAGATTATAATTCTTCTCTGTCTCAGGTAATTTTGAGAATTCCACAAGACAAGGATGATGCCTTTTATTATCATCCCGTATCTGTAACAAAACCACAGAAAAGAGTACTTTCCTGATACCAGATTCAGGCCAGAATCATAGTAAAAACTCAGTTAATACTTTGCAATAATAAAGACATTGCAAATAATGCCATTTCTCTTTCCTTAAGGAGTTACTCATCATTATATAAATTAACTTCCCCATGATTCATTTATAATGCACACTAAGTACTGCTCCATAAACGACAAAATCAGAAAAAATATAGCTATTTAATGTGTTCTGCATAAATACACAGAACATAAGAAAGTAAGCCTATAAACTCAATGAACATTTGTGCTGAATGCCTGAGCTATATCCTCAACAGAGCACACTCTGATTCATTGTATATATTCTGATTCAAAAGCCTTCAAGAATCACTTGATAATGTTTCTGAGATTCTGCTGGAATAATAAAGCGGAGCATTCTTTTTTGGATATTGACAGAAGTCTTTGAATATTTATCTGACTTAATTAAACAAGCTCTTTCACTCAATGCCAAGTGCTTCTTCCTGATGGCAACTAAGAGGCATTTCGTATGCAAAAACATTTTTCAATTGCCAAAGCTCAGAAATATTAAAAATGTTAGTAAAACCCAGAATTTTAATAACAATGACATTTTAGCAGATAGTAGGATACAATTATCGAACAAAAAGGTAAACCAAGTCCATAAACAAAAAGAATATAAGAGAAGGAATAAGATTCTTCCGAACTATGATACAGTCGTGTTGGGCACATGAACCACTATCCCAGTAAACCTAAATTTAAAAAGCAACAGGATTAAACAATCTAAATTCAAGGCCTATTACAGCCTTTAGAACTTTATATTACTAGGGGAAGTTACCGATTTTATTATAATTGTTGAATTTAATTTACTATTCTTCACCTACCTTTTTAACTGTTTTTCGTTTGGTAACATCCATTGGGGAAGGAATGCTTTGTCATACACATTTAAATGAAGTTGAGCAGATGCCTTACTCTCTTCAAGTTGTTAGGTCATACCACATTTTAAGGGATCGTAACAATGGTAAGTTTTAACTCTTACTAATTAAATAAAAAAACTTGAGCTTTGAGGAATTCGTATGTTTACAGAAGTCTCCAAAGCCTTGTCTCTATAACCAATAAATTTTGACAACAGACTTTTTGCTTGTTGTCTCTTTGATCCTCAGCACTGAAGTAACCAAAGAGTTGAAGGATTACTCACTATTGGTATGATTTTCAGTGGAATACCTTCTTGATACAGCTAGCATGTTTCTCATTTAAGATATTTTTCAAATGGTTAATTACTTATAGTGCTAAAACTTGTACCTTATTTATAGGCCAAATTTGCTTACTAATCACTACTTTGTACCACTGCCTCCTGCCAGCTTATGTGTTCATCTGTTGTTAGTAATGTCGAGACCACAAAATACTCTGCTCAACTTCCAAGTCCAGGTTTTCTGGTAGGAAACTTAACTGAATATAATTGACTGTACCCAGACAGGTCATTTAAAACATACCTTGCCATATGTCCAGCCCAGTTCTATTTTATTCATTCCCCACAGTTCATGGATATTTTCAGCTAGTTTGTCCCTGATCTTTTCAAGATGAAAAGGAAGAGCAATCTAAGAAAAGAGCATAACAATTGGACAAATAAGAAAAGATTCCAGTCACCACACCTTGATGATTCAAGTCTACTAAAACTAGTAGCTTCACTAGAATGAATCTAGTTCAGTTAAGTACACCACAACACACAAATGATGAATTGCTAAGAGAGAGGGCAAACTAGCTTAGTTTTTATATTGTGAATTTAAATTTTATTAAGACATATTTTACAGTCCCACTATTTCATACTTAACATACCTGACTGGTGTCTATTGGACAAGGGATAAAGGAAGCTTGGGAGAGGAACTGTGTTGTACCCAGCAAATCCCTCACTCCATCAGAATCTCTCTTATATTCTTTCACTGGTTCCAGTTTCATCTTCTCTTTTGGAAGCAATGCTTCAAAACAGGGAGCATAGCCAGCAGGGGGCAGAAATTTAAATTCTCCATGACGTCCACCCAATAAGAAACGAACTCTACAATTTTAAATGAAGAAAATTATACTTTTAAATAGTCAGCATATACTAACATAATAAATGAACCATTTAGAAACATGCACATTTGTTTGAATAGCATTTATGAAAATGTATTTTTCATTTGCAAAATTCATACTAGCAGATATTACCAATTACAACATCACCTACCCACTACTTTTTTGTTTGGCCAAAGCAAAACGCATTATTCAATGCAGTAGCATATTTTTAAAAAACGTTTTTCTTGCTCAAAATCAGGTGGTTGTAAACTGTGAAATTTTTAATACATTTAAATTGTTTGGAAACACAAATCTAATTTAAACTGGATAATTACTCTTAAAACTATTTATATAGCACTTAAAAGTTCTAAAGTAACTTCTCAATGTACTCATGCACACAGTTGGAACATGGGGAAAAATCCCTACAGGATATGGTAGAAAAACCCCACTACAAACATAATACATACATCAAGCAAAGAAAATTATACCAAATACTACAAGTGGGAATGAGTTTCAGAAGTGTAACTAAGGTTCTTGTTAAACCCCTGAAGTTTCCAGATTCTCCTCAAATATATATTTTTCATATAAATTTAAGAATATACTGGGGAAAAACAACAAAGACAAAATCTATCCAGCTTCACACTTCAGTCCTCATGTAGGGAATAGGGAAACCCACAGAAAATAAAAACAATTGTTATTTGTAGGAAACAGCCCTATACTTTTTTGTGTTGTGTATATTTACTGAGGTGATCTCAAGAAGCCACTTATTACTTACACTTCTAGAAATACTAGAACTATCAGGTCAACATATTTCACTGACAGTAAAAGACATTAATAATGCAAGAAGAGGATAAAAATTGAGTCACAGAAGTTTTCTCAAACAAAACATACATACACACAAGTCACTTGTGGAAAACAACTGATAGGTAGGGAGAAAATGCCTACAGTAAAAAAAAAAAAAAATAAAAATGGTGTGAGTAAGCAGGTGCTGACAAGGGTTTCAAGAGGAAAAGTTGATGATGGAATGCTGAAGCAGTGCCAGAATCAGAGACTGAGAGAGTCACAGAAAACAGAGGAAAAGCAGATAAGCCACAACAGAAGTAGAAATGTAAGAGTTTGTGCCCAGTGTAGAACACTCCTCCACTGATGAACTTGGGATTCCCATGTAATATTTTTCTGACAATAACAGACACAGAAGACAATATATAACCTGCTACTGTCTTCAGCTGCCCTTAATTACAAGGGAGAATGCTCTCACAAAATACACAAACATCATCAAATAAGAATGAAGAAAAATAACTACACCAGTTTGGCAGATTTCTTACAGGAAAAGAGTAATGAACATTTTCAAAAGCTCTTGTACTAATGCAGCTACATACTAGGGTCACTCCCTAAGAATAAATGAAAATTGACTTATTAATATGTTCCCAGGCCTCCTTTACTCTGGTCTTTCTTAGTATTCTCACCTGGGAGGTTCTCTTATGCATGACATGCTCAAAGTATTTGTGTTGATCACAGAATGAAAAGCCCAGAGAGTACTAGTTATCTGATTTCCTTCTTCTTAGAGGAGCAAAGGTTTCTTTTTTTCTTGATTCCTATATGTATAAACTATTTATAAGCTGAGCTTTCTTTCACTTATTAAAGCTATATACTGTCTATTCTGGCCATACTGAACCTTCAATTTCTCATAAATTCTCATCTAAAAGAGAAATCGTCCTTTAAATAAAAAATAGCCCTTTGTATCTTTTCACTCTGTCATGACAATTTCTTACTCTGTTCCTGATTATCTGTTCTAAATTTAGCATCTAGATCATTAGCACTTCTTCATAGTGAAAAGTTTTCATAACTTTTTCGTAACTTTCATAACTTTTCATAATTTTCTGTCAAACGACAGAAAAATCCCAGCTTTTCTCATCTTTCTCCTTTCTTACTGATAATTATCTTATTGTCTTTCCTTCCTGAAACTGTTGCCTTTCAATACCAGCAATAAAGATACTCTAAGATGAACTGAACAGAAATTGGTCAAAGCTAGTATTTTGGTTTTTGTTGGCTTTGTAATTTCAACACGAGAATTTTGGCCACCTTAAAAAATTGACATTTATGAAAGATTTTTCAATGAATTAAAGTTAAGACACCAATAGGAGCCTGAAAAGGGTAAGTTTAAATCTCAGTACTTTAGCTACAAAACATATAAGAAATGGCAATATTGGTAACAAGATTCCAAAATTGAATCTCATCAGTTCTTTGTGTTTCCTACTGTGAAGATAGTACCCATTTTCATGATCATTTAGGTTTTCTTAATTCTTGCTGAGAAAGCCAGTAAGAATTTTAATCAGTGCCAGATGTGGTGCTGTGTCTCTAATGTGCTTTTTTTTCTCACTGATAATTGTAATGAGACAAAATTAATTTTCCTTAGGTCACCAAATACACATAAAATAATAATTTTCAGACACTGTGACTTGGTCAAATTGCTAATAGGCTCACATTTCACCCTTAAATGAAATAATCACTTAACAAATCAGTACTTTCCTGCCTCCTTCCCTCCCAGCTGCTGGTTGGACAGAACTGAAACAACAAAATAAAACAAATCATAGATGAATTTGGACAATATTTCATGTGACAAGACAGTAACAGAAATAATTATTAAAATTAAGATGTACTTACTTTACACCTGCTGATAAGCTTACAACAGGGAAGAAAAACCCTTCTGTACTGAAGTTCTCAAACATTCCTTGCACAGGCTGTCCATTAATGCGGAATGAAATGCTGGGTACACCTAAATCCAAGCAGCAGCTAACCACATCATCAGATGTTAATAAATGCTGGTTGACAGATGCTACAGCTCTGGGTACTCGACCTAGAATAAAAGCATTCAGTATTTACAAGCTTTAAGCAGACTCTCACAGACTTAACAACAAAATTATTTCCTTAAGCACACCAAGTTTTTTTCGTAGTCATGAAGACACGATCTTGCTTCATCTTTTTTATGAAGGCTTCTGCTTTTAGAGACAGTGAAACACTATTCTTCAAACTGATATGTCTCAAATTCACTTGAGAACCTCTGACACTGCTCAACAAGATGGAACACACACAGCTGAAATTACACAAGTTCACACTATAGCCTGATGCAAGAGTACTGAGGCACAGTAAATGATGGCTTCCTTATAAAGCTAACATTGATATATCCAGTTGTTTTTTTTTCTTTAGTTATTTGTGAAATACCAGATTCACATATCTGTAAATGTTCAGTGGTAAGACAGTGGAACAAGCTCCCCAGAGAAGCTGTGGATGCCCCATCGCTGGCAGTGTTCGAGGCTACACTGGGTGGCACTTTGAGCAATGTGGTAGGCGGTGTCCCTGCCTATGGCACAGGGGTTGGACTAGATAATCTTTAAAGGTCATTTCCAGTCCAAAACATTCTATAGTTTTACTGGAACTGTGATTATGACCAATATCCAGGTTTACAGTATCAAGAGGCAGAATTGTATACCGAGTGTCAAAAAATGGATCAGGAACTTAGTGGGCTGGGTTTTCTTTATCAGCTATGGCTGTACACTAAACAGAAGGAGCTTCATTTTCCCTACTTGGGAAGCTGGAAGCTTACAGCCATGCACAGAACTCAGCAATTATAGTAACAATTAACCAGACATAAATGTATGTGAAGTAACCCAGCTATACTCATTTCCAGATAACTGCATTTAAAAAAAAAAACAAAAACAAACCCCAAACAAACAAACCTCCATAAAGAACCCCACACTTGAGCATAGGAGTGTGTTTTTACCCAAGGAATATAGCCTCAGAATTCTTTTCAATACAATTCCCATGAAAACACTGTATTTTAACTTTAATGACATTTTAATTAAGAAGTTAAGCACTATTTCAAAATACTTTGTTTGGAAATTCTTAAGAACAAGTCGAGTCAAATGTTCAGGATAGTTCAAGTACTCTGAATTTTCCCTTACTGCAGGAGATGAGATTTAAGAGACTTTCCAGCATTGTATTCCTGAGGTTCAATTAGTGTTTAATTTTGTATTAATGATTTATTCAGCCATTTCTAATGGAGTATATTACAGATGTCTCCCAGCCTATTCCCAAAAATGTGTGTACACACAGAGGTATTTTACACACAAAATACTATGATAGAACAATTATAATATAATTGAAAAGTCAAAGACACCCAGATCAGGGAAGATTAGAATTAAGGCCATAAAATCAAATTCAGTTTCTTTATATATGCTATATTTTCAACACACCTTTTAATTGCATGTCCCCACACTATCCTTTTCTGAGCAAGTAAAGAGTACTTAGCTGTATGTGGCATTTTAAGGCACTAAGAAATTAGTTTAGTTTTGCCTACCTTCCTTGAATAGCATCCAGTAAAAAAAGCACAAGTCACAAATTGAGCAAGCCAGAAGATAGCCACCATTCATTATGTATGCAAGAGAAAACTGGAAGGAAAAATAACTTGCTACTTCAAAATTAAAGATTGTACACACAAGGACTGAAATAATGTCTATTTTTTTCCATAAACTTGAAAATGCTCACGGAAGGCTACACACTTGAGACAGATATTAAATTAAGACAGATCTAGGGAGTGTGCTGTTACTGAAGTCTTTTTGAAGTTATTTGAACAAATTTTAACAGATGTTTACAGGATACATCGAAAGGTAAATTTCTGGTGAAACAAATTACAAAATGTCATTTACAACAAAATCTTACATTAGGTAACTCCTAAATAAATGTAAGAAGAAGTGGAAGTGAACAAAGTACTTACCAGACCACAGATGAAGGCCATCAAAACCATAGGAGTACAGGTCATCACCAACACCATTGCCTCCCCATCCTTCTCCACCTCCGGGATAAGGGGCATAACCTGAAGTTGAGGCCCATCCAACTCGTAAATGGGTGGGTTCTGCCGTCAAGAATGGATCAACCTGATCAATTATTAACTCAAAGTACCACTTCTTGTATTGTGCAGAGCCCTCAGCAACACCCAGAAATATGTTTGGCCTTATGCTAAGAAAGAAAATGTAAGCCAGTTAGTGTAAACATACAACACAACATCTGAATTATATTGCTGTGCAATAGTCAAATTCCCGTTGCAAATTCAGTAAGAATACAGATGTCCACATTTTGCTTATAATACTTGAAACAGTGACCCATTTTATGACTTTATAAAGCTGCTGTAGAATCATCTTCTAAGGTTTAGGTTTCCTACTTTGAAAAACTTATAGTCAAAAGAGGAATAACAAGAACACTTCCTAAAAAAAACCAAAGAAAACCACAGAAGTGAGGTTGTCAGGAAATCAAATCCATCTTAAAACACACAAGTACTTCACAGTATTTATATATTTATATACTCCATGGTAATTATTTGATAAAGCTGTGCCCTGTTTAGAATGAAAAACAAGCAACTTTTATCTTTCAGTTCCAGTGCAGACATTACTATTGTCCTGGCTGGGCTGGGCTAGGTCTGGTTTTCCCCTGGAGCCAGGCAGGAGCTCTACCTGGGGCAGCCAGCCAGAGCAACCGGGGGGTTATTCCCTGCCCTGCGGACCCCATGCCCGTGGCAGAAGGGCTGGGCTGGACACAGGGTGCTGATCACTTCCCTTGTATCCTTTGTTATATATTGCTATCTATATTGTTACTGCTGTTGTTTACTGTTCCCTCTGTGTTGTTATATGAAATTCTCTTTGTCTCTACCCACAGGGGCTTGTATTTTCCTCCCTTTTCTCCCTCCTGTTTGGGGGGTGGGCGAGTGCCCATGTGGTGCCTGGCTCCCACCTGGGGCTAAACTGCCACAACTATTAATTAGCAATTTCTATTTGAGCAGTTTTCATTACAATTACCCAAATCGTTAATAAATACGGGGTTTTCAGAAGTTGATAAATAAACACTTCCTAAGGTCTGTGTCTCAATATTGAAACCTGTGGAACATCTCTTAGGTTACTGTATGTCCTTTAATTATTGAAGACTTGTAAGTTAAATTTTTTTCTAATATATCAATAAAACATGTCAGTATACCTTGTGACATCATTAATCAAACGTGTTTGCAGAAGTAAGTCTCTTCTAGGTAGCAGATTGTCACAGATCAAGTTTTGATTGGCACGAACTGCAACTCCATTACAGACACAGAGAGAGCAAAGCACATCTAGAACCTTGAAAAAATAATTTGAAGAAAGTTGGGTAAAGGCAGCTGCATATACTACTGTTCAGTTGCTAGCTTAATTGATATTCAGAACAGACCTAAGGGAAAGAATATAATACACATTATCATTACTCTTTCCTAATTACCTTTCACGTGTATGGATTGAGTGTAGTCTGTGCTATGGACAGAGGTTATCGAGCATTCACGGAACACAAATTCAGAGCACACGTCTTGCAAAACGCCTCCAAAAACCTTCCTTTGAGATTCCTCATTCTCATTTCAATTAGAAAAAAAGAACAAAGCTAGAATGGCTGTATGAAAACTCTTTACAATTTTTATTTTTTAAAAATAATTAAATCTTATTACAAATTTGAAATGTAAAATGAACTTCTTTGAGAAATTCATTGGAGCCCAAAAAACATTCTGAATAAAATTAGCGAGCAATTCTCAACTGCAATTCTCAGGCTGCTTGTGAATTTGTTCTGAAAGCATCATTTCAATAAGAGAAGTAATAAGAGAAGGAATCCATCTAATTTTTAAATGAAAAAAATATTTTAAAGAATTCATTATAAAGCAAAACTGAGCTTCAGAAAGATCTTATTCTAAAATTTCATCTTTCTTTATTTTTGGTCACAGTCTGTAAAGTAAAGGAGATTGAAATAATTCTCCCACAGATTACTGGAGTGTAAGGTTTAGGAAGAGAGAGTGCCATAACATGGTGTCTTTACTCCTGAGAGACAAAGCTTCACACTTCCAAAAAAAAACCAAAACCAAACCAAAACCAAAACCAAAACCAAACAAAAAAACCACAAACAAACAAAAAACCTCAGAGAAGCCTAAATCACAGAATCACAGAATGTTAGGGGTTGGAAGGGACCTCCGGAGATCATCAAGTCCAACCCACCAG
>NW_008594041.1:102192-102664 GCF_000691845.1 Merops nubicus | reverse complement strand
CGCAAGCCCCACAGCCTCGCCTCATATGGCTGGCATCCCAGTCATCCTCACAGCCTTTTGCTGGACTCCCTCGAGTAGATCTGTCCCTCTTGAATTGGGGAGCCCAGAACTGGACACAGTACTCCATGTGAGGTCTCACCAGGGCGGAGTAGAGGGGGAGCAGGACCTCCCTTGTTCTGCTGGACACTTTTCCTAATGCACCCCAGGATCCCATTGGCCTTCCTGGGCACAAGGGCACACTGTTGTCCCATGGACAACTTGTTGTCCACCAGGACTCCAAGGTCCCTCTACACAGAGCTGCTCTCTAACAGATCTCTTCCTAACCTGTACTGGTGCATTTTATTGCTCCTGTCCAGAGGCAGGACTCTGCATTTGTTCATGTTGACCCTCCTTAGATTCCTCTTGGCCCAGCAATCCAGTCTGTCCAAATCTCACTGAATGGCCTCACAGCCTTCAGGTCTATCAGCCCAAC
>NW_008594041.1:58280-101384 GCF_000691845.1 Merops nubicus | reverse complement strand
AAGCAAAGAAGGCATCAGCAGCTCTGCCTTCTCTGCACCCTCAGTGGTCAGGGCTGTGCCTCACTCAGCAGTGGGCCCACACTTCCCTGTTGGGCCTTTTACTACTGATAGATTTAAAGAAGCCCTTTTTGTTCTCTTTTACTTCATTTGCTAGTTTTAGATCTAAGAGGGCTTTTGCATTCCTTATTGCCTTCCTACATGTCCTGACAGTTTCCCTACATTTCTCCCAAGTGACAAGTCCCTTCTTACATGAGCTGTACACTTCTTTCTTCCATGAGATTTCCTTCAGAAGCTCCCTGCTCATCCATGCATGTCTCTTAGCTCATCTACTTGATTTTTTACTCAAGGGAATACATCTATCTTGGGCTTGGAGGAAATGGTATTTAAAAACCAACCAGCTTTCTTGGGCCCCTTTACCTTCCAGAGTGTTAGCCCATGGGATTCCTGCACACAGATCTTTGCAGAGTGCAAAGTTAACCCTGTGAAAGTCCAGCGTTGTAATGCTACTTATTGTTCTGCTTCTACCTTGTAAAATACTAAACACAATGTTGTGGTCACTGAGCTCTGACAAGCAATCATTGAGCCACAAGCCCAAATAATCTAAACTCCTTCAGATCATCTCCAAGATAAAGAACCATCTTCACAATGTTCATTCCCATTTTGGAAGCTCTTGTACAACACAAAGAGTAGCAGAACATAATATTTATTTTAGCCACTCCTGTTGTCTGCCCGGTGGATTAACACAAAACTACATTTTACAGAAGTTTACTATATTGTGAACGTTAGTAAGTCTCAGATTATGCATTTTCCCTTCTACCATCTCAGTTATTAGGCAGAAAATTCTAGTAGGATAGAGGTAGCAACTCTAATAACCACAGAAACTCTGACCTGTACTCAGCTGTAAAGTGTCTTAATAATATTAATGATTATCAATAGCTCACAATTTACATATAAACTGTTTAAATAAACTCTATGCACTCACTGACCATATTTCTGACACGAGGCTTGTCCTTTAAAAAATTCTTCAGACCAATAATTTCCAAGATAATTTTTGTTATTGATATTACTTTTTCTTATTTCCTAAATCACAACAGAATTTCTAATCTAGCAGGAGAACAAGATATACTGTTTATGGAGTAAAAAATAAATTCATTACTTTGCATTACTTCATTACTTGCTGATACTTAGTCAACAAAAATTACCAATGAAAATGCACAAAACTGCTACCCAGTCTAATTTTTCTCCTGTATACATTTTCTTTTTCTCCTTTAAGTTCTCACTATGAGGTCTACATTAAAATGCTGCAGCTGAAAGGTTCTCTTTTCAGGTGACTGGCACAGCACAATAACCTGTCTAGCAGCTAAAAACAGTTGGATGAACTTACTGCTGTGATTTCAGCTTTTTTCTTATGCCTGCTATCAGTCCATACTCTTTAACCATGCTTTCAAACGCTTCTTTTCCATATCTATCATAGGTTAGGTTTTCTGCATTAGCTTTTCCTGGAAATCAGTAATTTCAGCTCACTAAAACTTTCTTTGTTCTTCCTCCAGGTTGTCAAATATAATTTTAACTGAGGAAGGAAACTCACATCAGAAAATCAGACATAAAACTATATTCTTCTCTGTGTTTTGATGTCATCCTGATTGCGGGCAGGAACTGCTCACCACCTTCTTTCAGAATTTCTTTCAGATATTTGAATTATTTTTCCAATTCCTCATTTTATTTTGTTCTCTTCTGCTACTATTGTTATTACTCAATTTAGGAATGACTTTGCAGGATTTAGTTTGTTCTTTCTGCAGATACAACGGTAGTTATCTGCTTCTGCAGAGCTTTCACAAAGAAAGTTATTCTGTCCACGTGCTTACAGCCACCAAAATGCTTCATTTTCTCAGCAAATCCGAAGTTCTGACTGATTATCAATATTTCTCAATTATTTGCTTTTCATATATGTTTCCTGCATTTGAAAGTGAAAAGCAATTATATATCACACTTTTTTTTAATCTCAGCAAAGCAGTTTTACAGATGTATTTCAAGGCTATTTTATTACTTTCAAGGTACTAGACTCATATTTTTCCAAGTAGACATTTCTCTGTTGTATTTTGTTTCATATTGTTTTTTCCACAAATCATTGTAAGATGATATACATACATCCATATTTTTTTCCAAGCATACCTTGTAATTGCGCCCGTGTTTATCCAACAATGAAATAATCGATTTGATGTGCTCCTCAGCTATCACATTTAAAGCTTCTGGGCTTTCAATCAAGATGCAGTGCAACACTTCCAAAATACCTTCATAAAGGCAACATAAATAATATTGTCATTAAATCATCTGCACAATGAAACACAATTTACAAGCTCAGTATCAGAGTATATCTTAAGAGATGCTGGCTTCTCTGCAGCCTAAAAGGACAATGAAAACTGAAAGAGTATTGATATGACTATGATGTGAACAGCATTAGACATAAATCTGTTATGAAACTTAATTTCTGTTTTCTTTTGAAAATAGCCACAATTTTAAAACCACTTGAGAAGAACACAAGTTTAGCTCCTTCTTTTAAATAAGAGAATGGTTTTTGTAAGGAACACTGTATAGTATTTTGATATTTTGTTGAACACTCCATAGAGGAAAAACACCAAACGTTCTCTCGTGTACATATATAGACAAGTTATTTGTACTTGTTCCCACAAACATTTCTGGTGTTATATGATAGCAGTGGGACAGTATTCTTGATACTGTCTGACCCAATCCATTAATTCACCAAAGTCACGTTCAAGACTGATTGGATAAAGTATTGCACATATCAAATCTATGGAAGCAAAAATGGCAACAAAAATGTCTGTTTCAATGTAATACTTGGGTCAAAGGAAATGTATTTGATTTCTACCATAAGTTGTTCTCCAGGAAAACTTTTGTGATATTTGTAATGTAAGAGAGCAGTGTATGGTGTATTTATGTTTAATTTACATGTGTAAAAGTGAGTCTTACCTGAGGAAGATTCTACTCTGTCCAATTTACTTATTAGCCAATCGAGGTTACTGGAAAACTGAGTACAATTGTTTCTGTTGCCACGAATGAGAGCAGCTGGAAAAAACACACAAGGTATTATTTTAGAACAGGAGATTTCCTTTTTAAATTATCAGTGTTAATATATATTTTAAGAGAATTTTGTAACAACTTCACAAGATAATAAACAGACAAATCCTAAATACACAAATGTTACGGTAATAAAGAATTAAGATTTTCATTAATTTGAACATCAGCAGCTGACATAACTTGTAAAGAGCATAGTTTTTGAAGTTCACAGTGGTCTACTGGATAAACAAGAATTTAAGAAAAAAATGTTTCATTTACGTTTTACACTGAATTTAAATAGAAATCTAGCACCCTTTTATGATGCAAATGTGAATAACTGTCATGATCAAGAGGCTGAAACACTTCTTTTTCTATTCCTTATTACCAATAAGTAGGAAGATCATATGTAGAAGTATAAGCTCACGTGCAGGTTTGGTGCACTGTTTTTTAGCTCTACTTTCTGATTAAAACTTGTTATAGGCTGGGTAGCTTTTAGTCTTCAGTAGCACAAAACACTATGTTATTTGATATTCATATAGATATTCAAGTATTTCAAGCAAGACTGGCTTTTTTTGTCTTCCAGAAGTTATTACCAATCAGAGAAAAAAAAATTATAAAATATTAACTTAGTGTTTGATATATCAAAAAGCATGTTCGAGATCTACCTGCAGAAGAAAATTGAGACAAAATCTGAAAAGGCCTACGTACCACTAAATAGCTTTTTTCCATGAAACTTTTCTTTAAACTCATAGGACTGCAGTAAAATGCAGGCAATGGTATGTCATTATTTTCCAAAGCAATGAGAAGATTACACCAGAAGCATCTGCATGTCTATGCTGTGTGAATAACCTCATGCTTCAAACCACTCCCCCTGGTTTGTTTTATTCTTCCTTACTCTTGACTTGCATATTTTGCTATGATTTGGGAGTAACTTTCTTGTAATGAAGTTAGAATATATTTAAACTCCAGCAGAAGACAAGATTCTCCTACATGAGGAATTACACAACTTGAGCATCTAATTAGTGATTTAAAAAAGTACACAAACGCAAATAACACACACACAAACACACACACACACACACTTCTACTCTATAATTTTGGCCTTACTACAATGTAGAAGCAGTTAGCTCTAGAAAACATGACAATGAAATGGAAACTAAATGAAACAAAACTTTTAATTCCTGTGATGTAATTATTTTTATTAACAGCTAAATCTAGGCCTCAAGTGAGAAGCATAAATTGAGTAGACCTACAAGTTCTGACTATTACTTTTAAGGTTTCTTTTGAGCTTCATATATGAAAACTGGTCTCCAGTTTTTCTAACTTTTAAAATAATAATTCACCCCTATATGCATGCCACAGGCATATTTAGAAGGATATTAAAAGAAGGATACGCCTTTGGCATGCTGCACCAATTTTTTTTCCTAGCTGAGACTTAGTTTTCTGCTATATCATTGCTCACTGAACTATGATCCCTGTAATATCAGCGAAGAAATTCTGTAGTTGAGATGATAGAATGAGTAACACACAAAATATTCTTTGGTGTTGAAGCAGCAAGTAGGATATAAAGAATACATATCCTGTTTTTTTACATTAGTAGATTATTGAAGGACTTACCTAACAATTTGTAAAGGAGATTCAAAATTTCTTTCCATGTTGTACCACGTTCTTCTCTTCCAATTCCTGCAAAATGAGCTGCGCTGTTGTAGTCATTGAAGCGATCAATGCAATTCAAAACGAGTGCCAGCATTCCCTGAAAGTGTATGAGAGAGAGGAAAGCAAATGGTACATTAGAAAGTATTTGTTGGTGTTCTTTTAAAAGATATTTTCCTATACACATTTAAAAGTTATTTCATCTTAAGATTAAAAAAAAAAAATAGAGCTTACAAGATTTGAATGTGTTATTTCTCTATATTAGAATCATCCATTTTAGAGAATGATTCCATACTGTTCCTTACTCATCAAAATATTATTAAAAGTGAGGAATAAACAAAGCTGGCATTAAAGACTTTTATAATTTCTGTGAACAAACATTTTTTTACGTAAAATCTTCCTTATATGGGAACTCCTCACATGCTTTAAATTTATATACAAAGGAACTTTTGTTGCTTAAAGGAGGTGGAAACTTTACATTATAAATCACATGCATGCTTCTAGATGGTAATGTTTAAGTTCTTTGCAATGTTTGTGACACCAGAAACTTAAAACTCAAATAATGTAACAATTCATCCTTCTGTACCTCTTCTTTGAAAAGATTTTGTCTGTTTTTGAGTGATCGAAGTTTGCTTTGCTTATCTTCATGATCTAGGTCTTCTTCGGGAAGCTGGAAGTAAGTAATTAGGTCTTCCAGAGTCTGAGCCATCTCCTCAATAGGCAGGGCAGTGGGTGATTGTGTCCTGTTGTTTCCACTACAGAAAACAACAACGAGAAACACTGTCAGCATCATTAATTTTCCCACTGTAATTTAGAGTAATATGTAGCAACCTATTTTCTGTTGGTATATAAATGAAGTCTTTATAAATACAACATATGTGTATGATCTGAATTGCAAATCATTCAAACATCTATTGTTTGAGGGTGCAGCACTCAAAGCTTCCTGAGATGGAATCATATTTTCCTTTCCACACTGATGTAAAGAGAGAATGATTAAAAATATGGAGGGGGAATATTGTTTAAATACAGGCTTGAATTCTCAAGTCATAGAATCACAACTTGAATTATTGATTAAAATTAGATATAGTCACTGTCTCTCTGCTGAGATGCTGTTACTGACTTTGAATACTCATAAATCCATTCCACTGCAAGCAAATGTGTTGGTTTAAACAAGACATTTGGGAATGTTCACATAATAATCTAGCTCAAAGAGAAGTAGTTCTTCCTTTACCTTCTCAGATGACAGACTTCTGCCTTAATTGTTATTACTGGCTATAGACTGGTATACTGCATACAGTTCACCAGAGAGAACTGCCTGTCCTCTCATCTTTAAAGCTTCCAGATATCAGAGGGGTGACAAAGAAGTAGAAGGATCAATAGTATGAGTAATTAGAAGGACCAAATCTTTTCAGCTCAGATTTTGAGGGAAATAAATTGGTACTCTCCATCTAGACATGCAGAGATCTATTTTGTATGTCTTTTTATTGTTTATTTGCATGGACTTGGGGATGCTATTGTGTCATGATGTATTTTTGATCTAAACAGTACTAGACATCAATATTCCTGTCAGTTAACTTGACAAATTTGAATAAAGTCAGAAAAAATATTTGGTCTACCAAGAAAACTAGAAAAATAAGAATCCTTTTATGAACATTGTTCTAGCTACTGCAGAATACTTACTAATAAAGTTACATCAAGATCCTTTAGCATGTTTTTTCCAACCTGAATGATAATCCAGTTTACTTCTCATTTCAAGGTGTTAAAATTCATGTAAATAATCTTTAAATAAGTTGTTTTATCTGTTCTAATGGCATTGCTCATCAAAACTACAAGTAGTAAAAACATGTTGCTAATAGCTTCTAAATACAAATGCTTGAAAGCAGGAAATAAGGATCCTGTTAGATAAATTCTTATCATTACAGACCACTTTAAAAAACAAACAAACAAACAAACAGGATGGTAAATAAGACTGTAGCAACTACCTTATAAACTGGCTGAATAAGCTTGTAGTATTGCGGATGATTCGAGCAGCCTGGGACTCCTCCTGCTGACATCTTTGTAAGGTTAGACCGTCATCCATATGACCTTCTTTGTGTAATATAACCTATTGGAAGTCAGTCATCATCACAATAATTACTTTAAAAACCTTTATGCGTTCAAATGTTTTGTAACATTTCTGTATTGTACTGAAAACAGTAATTTCATATATACTGAGCTACCACTTGTTAATCACTTTACCGGAACGCCCGTTTATCAATTACAAATTTGTCAGTCTCATATAAAAGTTATTCAGACAAGACATTTTAATGTATCTTTATTCTCTTGCAGTTGAACACAATGTTAAACATAATAGTTAACACTTATAGTTAAATATAACATAATAGTTAAGCATATATGTTAAACAAATAGTTTCCAGTTGAAACAAAAAAAGTCATTCTATATTCTGGCTATCAGGGAAAAAGGCTCTTCACTATCTTTAGCATCATTTACTAAAGGATTCACACATGGAAATACTACTGACAAGAAAGTCAAGCTGGAGTAACAAACACCATAAAAATTACAATGCAGACAAGGAGCAATAACATTTATGAGTAACTTCTGACTCATATAACTGTTCTCTACACATTAGGTTGGATTCTTATCAGAACCCAATGTGATCATTGTATGAAATTCAATCAATAACAGAGATCCTTTCGTAGGTTTTTAATTTTTCCCTTTAAATAAATACCCAATTTCACAAAAATTTTTTTGTACATACTGGCTTCTAGTTATATCAAAGCATTGGAAAGTGATGTTTTTCCATACTTGGCAGGATCCAAAGTATATGTGATCTCTGCTCCTAACATACAGAGGAAGTGTTTTTAGAAGAGACAATCACCCTACAAGTTTATAAGGACCCCAGAATCCAGGACCTAATGTTCACTAGTTCTCTGACAAAAAAAAAAATCCATCCCAAAACCTCAGCTAAATCATCCAGAAAAAGCACAGTGACAGGAGTGTGTTATTTAGAACTCCAGTATCATGGAGATCATGGCCAGAAGCATCCAGCCTTGCCTACTCCAGTTCCTCAGATTCACCAGTTCCTTAAGTATAAAGGGTCACTTTGCACCGTCTTGCTTGTTGGGGTACAGCAAGGCACTAGTATTGACCAGCTATGGGCAATGGTCTCCAGGATATGAATCCAAAAGAGGTACCACGTGTTTCTCTGTTCCCTAAGCTCTAGCATTCTGGAGCTCTGCAGGAGTTCATAGCGTGCACAGAAACAATTTCTCAAACTAAAAATACAGGTTTCCATCATTCATACTGGATGGTGAAAGAATTTTGAACATAATATTGGTGTAAACATCATCACTACCTGGCAGCCTTGAACCCTTGGTTAGCAAGATCTTGGAGAGAGAGATAGAACAGATCAAAATTCTGGCAGAAATCATGCAACAGAAGCCTCATAAATAACGCCAGAATTTCTTACATATTTGTGTCTTGCGAAGACAGCATGATAACGAGATACAGGAAACTACACCAAGGCCAAACAAGTGAAATTTGTACTTGTTTCTTTGACTATTTTCTAACAGTACCAACGCCATAGTTGTTTTCTCCACTCCACAGTTTTACAGCAGCTGTCAGTGTTAATAGCTAGGTTATGTGAAAAAACCCACCTTTTGCTGCTTACCAAAAATAAGGTATTTATCAATCCTCTTAGAGCTACTGAGGCATGTTACAAAAAGTGCATGTTCTTGAGAAGGATTACAGTGACTGAAAGTGAAAATCTCCTGATAAAATAATGGTGGAGGATGCACACAAAGCTATGACTTCACTTCTAATGTAGAAAAATAAATTTGATATAAAATTTAAAGGGATGTATGTATCTAAACTTGCATACAAAATTATAATCTAGTACCATATTTTGGAGAGGATGAAAAACTGTTTCTTGCCTCCACAGGAATATCAGTTACAGGAAATGAGAAAGTTTGGGTTTTCTTCTGTTTGAAGGCACTTAACAGGAGAGAATTCTCCAGGTGAGAGAGCAACAAAAGATTTGAAGCCTTTAAACATCAGTGAAAAGAAGTTTGAAAGAAGAACAAAAGTGACATGCAATTTATGGAGGTTTAGTCACTGTTGCTGAGCAGAAAACTAGGGGGGAGGGGGAAAAAAACTAAACTTCACAGGAAGCTATTCCAAAATTCTTCATTGAGTGCAGAGGAAGAATCTACATCTTGCCTTCTTAAGAAGTCAAACCTGACCCCCTGAGGAAACAGAATCCCATAGCCAAAACTGGCATGGGAAAGGAATAAGCCATCATGGTGATTGAGTCTTTTATAAAGAAAACTGAATGACTGGTGTACAAAGAATTTCTCTAATCAGCCAGGTTGCTGAGAAGTAGTAAAGGAGTTGGGGACTCACTGCCCATTTGTGACCATGTGTGCTGCATAAATAAATGAGATTGTGCCAAGGGTGTTCTGTGGACCTCGGGTTTTTTTGTATTACAGTGGTTGTGTATGGGCATCCTCTTGTGATTGTACTTACAAACAAATAATTAAGAGAATTCCAATTTCTGTTCAGCAGTGAGCCATTTTTTTTCTTTTTCACATTCTAGTGATAGGTTCAAGTTGTAAAAATCTATTAATACACAATCAAAGAATCATCTGGTAATGATACAGTTTTGCAAAGCTAGTACTAAATCCCTTAATTCTGAATGAAATGTAAACATGAAGAGATAACAGGTCATATGTGAAGAATTAAGAATACACATGTACTGTATAATCAAAAGGCTGAAAGACCTTGTCAATGCTACACGACAATTACATCTCATATTTTGGCAGGAAATTATTCATTAACATCCCTTAAGAAACTTGAGGAGTGTCTGGGGCCATTTCTTAAGTAGCAAATTTAATTGCCTTTTCCTACAGCATACTCAACTAAAGATTGTAAACCACTAACGAATGTAAGATGACTTACAAGTTTATGCCCTTAAGCAGTTAAATATAGATTTTCCAAAAAGTGGTTTGACCATACAAAACAGATATTTCCATATTTTACTAAAGTGACAAAAAATAAAAACTGAGCTCAAATGAATAATGTTTTCTAGCAAGAACAGTAGGTTCTTAGTGGCAAAGTTTTTCTTTAGTTACATAGTTATATTAATAACGACTGCTGTTTCCATTTTTAAACATTCACCCCATTTTCAATAAAACAGCACAAAACAATTAAAACCAACAATTGCCACATGGGTAGAATGGCAAAAAAAAAACAAAACAAAACCAAACAAAAACAGGACAGATCAAAACTGTTATGCAACTAACATCCTTTTTACAAGGAATTAAAAAAAATCCTCAAACATTACCTTTCTTTTCAAGGGACCTAAACGCGCTGTTTTAGCATCTTGTGCTTTGTAAGTCAACCACAAGGCACTGGCCACATGTTGGACAAAACAGACCGAATCACCATACTTTATTTCTGGGACTCCCATCCCGTCAATGTCTCGTTTAAGACTAGAATCCTGCTTTTCTTTTAGCTCCTGAAAAGATAAAGTAAAAGCTGGCTTTTAATATCTGTACTGGGACAGGATAAATCATTGACTTCTACACTGAAACACATTCCAACCCTAACAATGTTTATGTTACTTACATTGCTAAGAAGCAGTTGAATTTTGTTGCACGTAAGTTCTGTTTCTACCCAACTAATTAGTCAGATTCTGATTGAAAATAATTTCAAATCTGAACTTCACTGAAGCAAGAAAAATCAAGTAAAATCTATTACCATATAAAGATAAGACTAAAAAAGCTTTAAATATTCACCCTAATCTATAATTGATTTACTGATGTAATTAAAGTTTCAGTTTACTAGAGCCTGTAGAACTTAATTTTTTTTTTTTTTAATTTTAGCTTAATTATGAAAAAGAAAAATGAGCAGGAACATATTTGGAAATTTAATTCAAGTATTGTTATGCTAAAGAATATTTTGCTTATAAATAGTATATGCGGATAAAAAACCAGTTGAAATAATGCCTCTGTTATTGCAACAACCAGCAAAGAAGAAATTAATTTTTAAAATAAGTATGTTTTGGCTCTTACATTTATTTTACTTTTGCATTTCTTAATTCTTTTTACATTTAGCTTATTTTTCCATTTATCCTTTTTGTTAGAGGAACTAGATTCTATCAAATCTTTTTTAAAGACATCGCTCAATGCCTAGCTGGAACAAACAACACAATATTCAAGCCAGAACTATTTATTAATCCCATTACTTTTTGTTCACAGGTAGGGGATTTTAAGGCTCCAGCACAAAAGCAGGCATCTTTTTTCTTTAAAATAGTTTTCCTTTCAAAATTGCATTCAGGAATAAGAATAGAATTGTGCAGCAAATGCTATATCAAATTATGGATGCATGTGCATATGTGTAATTAAACAAAAAACCTGAAGTAAAGAGAGTATTAGATTGCATAATTTTTCTACGATTTCAAGTGCTGGTGGACTGAACCTTGAGTGTGGACAGTCACTCATTTGTTGCTATGTACACAATGTTAGACACTGATGCACAGTTTATATTTTCATCTGTGTAACAGGTTTTCATATTTCATATAAGTTTATTGAATGTTCAACACCTGTGGAGTAAAGAGAAGGTCTATTTTGACTATGCTAATCTACTCTGATTTATATGGAATTATGTTGGCATTATAAAGCCAAGATGAAGTAGGATGAAATTACAAGACATTCCTTGAGGATATCATGACAATATCAAGACTATGGGGAAATCATGTCACATCATATTTATGTGGACTGCACTATCACAGTCAAAGATGAACTATTTCAATACACATTTATGATGAGGCTATTAAATGAAAAATACAATAAATAGCTCTAATCATTGACTATCAGCAATTAATTACTTAGCTTTACATAGCAACCTGAAGAATTAAACAGTGATCCTGATTAAGTTACTGTTTTTAAAAAATTGAGCAACACTGATGATTTTTGAGAACACTAAACTTAAAGAAAACCTAAGATTTTTTGAATTTCAGAAACAAAGCTTTAGAATTATATTGTGGCCCTGACATCTGTTCTCATTTTAAGCAATACAGCTTTAGTTCATCTTCAGGTTGTTTTGCTCTTTGTGCTCTGCTCAGTTTCTCTAGGATTTCAGCCAGGTCATTTGATAGTTGTGTGCAAAGAGAAGTTATATTTTCTAACAGCAAGAAAAGTATAGTTAGAAAAAGATTATTGAGAGAGAGGGGCAAAACAGAAATCTATCTAGATATTTGCACATATCTTAGCTGCAAAATATCCAAACACTTTCTCCTTCAAAGCCCTCTCTCAGCAATCTATTTTCAGTTTAACTCCCTCTGGCCATGAATGAATAAAGTAAAAGACAACAAATCAAATAATGAGACTAGAAGAGGACAAAGGGAAAATAACAGTGCCAAAAAAAACCCAACAAAACCCCAACAAAAACAAACAAACCAAAAAACCCCAAAAACCACCAAAAAGGAATTAACAAAGGAACTTGAGGGCAAAGCTGTCAAAGATGCAATTTTCACACGAAATTTAATACACTAGAAGAAGGGCAAGACTTAGAAAATAAGAAAATTCATAGAATTGTAGATTCCTATGTGATAAAAGGAAGGTAAGGAATGGCAGTATGAAAATGACAAATAGACCTGACTGTCTTTATAACAATTTTTCAACAGTCTTCTTGTAAAAATAGAGTAGGGAAAAAACTCTTGATCTCTTAAGGGTTTGTTTACATGCCCATACGAATGGTAGGACAACCTGGCTGGTGAACTCATCAAATCTAACCTATGTGAGCTAATTAAAATTGTATCTGTTGGGATTGCACACTGTTTTGTATTAAACATACTGCCATAGGCTACCCCATTTTAACAAAAGAAAAAGATAAAAGGGTCTACAAATAGATGAGCAGAGGATTGATATGTTGAGATTACCTATGTTGCTAAAGGGTTTACTGTACTCTGTATGCTTTGCTGTATAGATTTCTACACCCACTAGGTAAGAAAAATAAGAAACTGATTTTAATTTTATCTTCTACTTTCCCCTCCCATAAAAAAAAAAGTAGAAAAAATAGCTTAATATGGTATTTGAAATGCAGTGCTTACTGGGAAATTATAATTGTAAAATATAAACTTACAAATAAATACTTGAACTTTTAGAGACAATTGTAGCTAAAGGACTCTGTAATACCTATCATTTTATTCAAAAAAATAATTAAACTTTATGATTACTACTAAATTATTAGAACATCCTAATGACATGTTGAGCCCCTAAGATAGCTACATGCTGGCAGTAATATTCAAGTCAAAACAAATCCTTCTGCATGAGTCATCTGTGACTTTTGAGTGTGTCAGAATGTTGCTCAAACTACACCAGTAACTTCTTCATTATCAATGGTATATACCATCATGAAAATAAAATATGAAATCTCAAAAATTAATTCTGGGCTAAAACAATTTTAAAAATAAATGTTTTAAAATATGTTCTTGCTCTTCGCCGTCTTTATTCTCAAAGGAATTAATAAGCAGAATCTAGGTTCTGCTCAGCAGAGTATATCGAGCCAAGTACTGTGCTGGAATGAGAACACCCCATTTCAAAACAGGATTCCATCTGCTGTAGGAAAACTGGTGTCTCTGTGGTCACAAGGCTTTGCAGAACTGTTGACTTAAAATATAAAGGTTGTAATTTTAAAACTTTGCCAAAAGTAAGCTCCACATTAACCTGAACCAAAGGTATAATTTAGAGGGGTTTCTCCCAATTTCTGATGCTTGTAAGCTTAGTTTGCGGTAATTTGCAGTAAACAGACATAACTGCATAGCTGCTTTCACTGAAATTAGCACTACAATGTTCTTTAGCACATTCTTCCACTTTTTTCAAAGCTCCCTTCTATTCTTCTTTATGTAAAGACATACTAAAGAAAACTCTAATTTGAATTTTACAATTTAAAATACTGCTTCGCTTTCCAGTGTTACCTAGCAAAAAGAAACAACTGTGAAAGTACATACTTTCTGAATGCTATGGAAGGTTTGGAAAAGCATGGAATGCCTGAGACTGCTGAGGTGCTGTGTGACAAAGCTGAGGGAGAAGGTGTGCTTTTTCAACAGAAGAGTCATGTAACAACTGCTGGAAAAATAAAAGGTCATGTGTTACAGGCTCCTGGGAAGCCCTGGGGATTTCACATACTCCACATAGCTCTGCTTGCTGGCAAAGAAATATTTTTTTTTTCCCCCACAAAAGAACATTTTGCTGGCTTCCAAACTGGAAAGAATACTTCAATGGATAAATGATTTATTCCCATTTGGATACTCCACAGCACAGTGTATTCCAAACAATCTGTTCTGATTTCAGTATTCATGTCACCTGGAGCAGAAGGTTGGACTAGGTGACTTCCCAAGGTCTTTTCCAATCAGAATTATTCTATGAATCTAAAGGACACGAGTGTTATAAACAGCCAGGTATTCCAGCATCCTATTTTTAAGGATCTGTACACAACTGGATAGGAAGGCATTAGACAGTTGTCTTGGAATTTCACTGAATTCTTCACTGAAGTTAATCACACGTGTATATTTAATCTATTAGTTCTACAGTTCTTTTTCCCCTTGGCCAAGTACTGGGCTTTAAGAATCCTTTACTTCTTACAGTCCAGATCAGTTTTTGGGGTTTATTCACCTCTAAAACCTCACCTTTCTTTCTTCAGGAAGAGTTATCACTGCTTGTTCCCCTCACCTTTGGAACACTAATGTCTCTACCCATGGGCCAGTGCAGCTCTCACCTGCCCAGACAATAAACAGCTATTCTTATTCTTGGCACATGCAAAAGCAAATTTATAACCTATTGTGAGATAAATTTTTCTTTTCTGTATAGAACAGCAGAGATCCTAGGACGAGGAGACACTGAACTTGAATTTCATATAAAAAGGTACATTAACAACCATATTATGTACAAAAGCAGTAGAAGGGATGAATGCTTTACACATTCTTTATTGACTTATGCATAATTAATTAGCACTGTACTTCATCCTAGTCATTTTTGGGATGGATACAGATTTCACTAATGCACCTTTGAGGCACACCTCAACTAAAGAGAGTAAGAAAATAGGATATGTTTAATTGATGTAACAAATATTTATCTTATGAGTATGCATGCATCCAAATAAAATTTACATACTTAAAATTTATAGATTTATATGCATAAATTAGAATATTAGAAAATATTTAAGATGATAGGACAGTTGGTGTCCAGTTAGGCAGTGAGTACATTAACATTGTGTTCAAATTCCTATAAACTAGTAACTGGGGCATTCCCGGCGTATTCACTATCCTTACCAGGGAGCCTTTATTTACCAAAAATGGGGAAAAATTACAGCTGAAATAAATGCCCCTACACATTACACACACAATCTACACTGCCACAGCAATATTGTTATTTTAAACATTCTAAAAAGAAGTATTTGCTTTATCATATTAACAAATGTCTAGCATTTGTCAAGACCTTTAATGTTAGATTTTATCTAGTATGTATATCTACCTTTACAGAATCTTTTTCACTGCCTTTCAGGGACCAAACAGCATTCAGAATTACGTGGAACATTTAACTTCTCAGCTATGGCAACTATTTGTATGTAATATGAAAGCACATAAACTTTTCATCATCTTTGGTGCAAAAATCGTTCACTTTCTGGAAGGAAGGTATTAATTTTGCCTACCTCCAGAATCTTTTTTCATTCTCTCAGTATTGCTGTTTTTCTCAGCTGGAAATGATGAAAAAGCTAGTAACATGCAATTAGCAGCTCACTCAAGAGCACTGTTTGAAAACATATGGTTTAGAAATCACTGATTACATTTTCCTTATACAGTTCTTTTATTAATACACTGTTCAAAGAATAGCAAGGGCAGAAATTTGCCCCACTGTACTGAATTCAATTGAATTCAATTATGACAGAAAGAGATGGAGTGAATAACATTCGAAATGAGATCCTGTCAAACCAAAATGATTTTATAATGATTAAAGACATCATATTAAACCACTGTATCTTGCATTATATTAGTCTTAAATCTTGTTTTCTTAACACTTTTTACTCTAAAATTCATTCATCATCCCAATTTTTCCTCAGTGAAACCTTTGTTGCTCTTGACTCATGTTGTTTACCTTGTTATTTAAATGCATAAACCCTGTCAATTGCTTCAATTTAGAAATTACAAATAATTTATAAAGTCATTCAACCAACTCGGATCTAGTGTTTGAGTGCTCTACTTTTAAGACAAGTTCCCATTGATGTTATTTACCTTTGATGCTCTAAAACAAAAAGCAGTAGATGTTGTGTCTGACTTTTCTCTGTCTAACATTACAAGTCCTTCATCTTCATTCAGAGCCAAGTACTTTCCTGTTGTGATGTGTCGAAGACGGAAAGGCTCTCCCCATCTGATGTTACTTCCGCTCCAGCTAAACACATGAGATATAGAAAAATAATTTATGAAGCAAGACTGATATTTTTATTTTGGGCTTTAAAGGATGCTCAGAAAACAGAACATTCTTACACTTTCTATACATTCCTTTTGCTTTTGATTCAATATTTGCGTTAAGACAGATCCAAAACTTTTAATATATTTGCAAAGGGAACCTCGGAAAGGAGTATAGATTTAGTTGTGTTGTTTCTTTACCCTCTCTGTTACATATGGTGTTACACATTCCAACGTTTCTGAAAAATACTAGTGTGAATTAAGTATTAATCAATTCAGTTGGTTGCCTAGACTAATTAAACCTAAGTGAGGACGTAACATCTCAAAGAACTATCCTACATCTCTGTTAGTTATGAGGCCATTTCATTTGCAGTCACCAACACATCAAGAGTAAAACAATATAGTTCAAGGCCCTCAAAGTTAAAATATGTATACCCTTATGGCATATATTGAAATTTCATTTGCAACTAGTTAACAAATAATTAATCACCTAGGAGGGAGATAGAGTCTGAAAAAGAAAAAAGATACCCATGAGGAATATTAGTGTTCTGATTTCCACCCATGCATATAAAATTCCAAGTGAAAACTAGGAAAGCATTTTACTTTAGGAGAGAAGCAATGTCTCAAGTAGATAGATCTAATAGGTAAAACTGCTTTTGTTATGGAACACAGAAAAAAAAATACTCAAAAGCCTTCAAAGAAACAGTCTTACAACATTGATATTCCCTATATGATTATAGCACATGTATCATATAGCAGAACAAATAGAGTATTCACATTCTATCCTAAGAGTCTGAAACAACTGAATTGCTGTTAGCAAGAGGTGCTAACAACTAAGTTAAATGTCAGTACCTTATTCGGAGGGGTTCTATCCTCCACAAAGACCTTGCTCGAACACCAGCTCCTCCAGTTTCATAAAGAACTTTCCTACAGGAAAGATTCAGAAGATCATCATCTTGTGTTTATTTTTGTTACACAATATTTATAATTTACTCTTCTGCAAACTGTAGTGGACATGTTTCCGTGCATGCTGGAGGGGGTTAGCCCTGTTCACAGCAATACATGCAAGAATGTTTGTCATGTTTCAGCAGTCATTTGTGTCTTGTCATGTAAGCACCAGAATTTATATAACCTCCCTTATATATAACTGATAAAGGAAATGAAATGGATAATAAGAAAGGTTTTGATCTGAATGTGTAGATAGACAGAACCTTTTACAAAAATAATTGTATTTGTTACATTCTGCAACAGCAAAAATTTAGGAAATAATACACTTCTAATAAAATACTTTATTTAGTGACAACAAGAAAGTCATGATTTTATTTAATTATTACATGTCATATTCAGTAAAAAGCTGAGGGATTTTGATGGTCAGTTTCTCTTCTTCAATGGCTGGCACCTGAAGAGGACTCTGTCCAGTCTGCTTTCAATCCAAATCCATGTGTTCCTGAAGCTAGTCCCAGAATATAGTTTCTGAATCCAATTGCTGTCTGTTGCTGAGTCCAGCCTGGGACCTCGCCAGTGCCTGCTCCACAGCATCAGTGGTGACAGGGACATAATTGCCATCAGGGGCATGGAGTTCAGTACTGGTTTTGTATATGTTTCATTTTATTTGTTATTATTTTCACTGAAGTAGGTTTTTTTCCAATCCATAAGTCTCCCTCCCTTATTCTGTTTCTTCCCCTTTGGGAAGGGAGAGGGGTTAATAGAGAGTGTCTGTCATCCACCTGAATTTTTGCCAAGCCTGCATTTTTGATGTTATATAAGTCCATCCCCTCTATTTTCACTTGCCCTATAATAAAAGACCTTTAAGATTCTTGGCAGGGAATAGTGACTGTGTGAATTGTTAAGGAGCACTCTTTACAGAAAACTTCTGATACTTAAATGTCTTTTCTATGAAAAGAGAAATCACAGAATCATAGAATCATTAAGGTTAGAAAAGACCTCTAAGGTCCTCAAGTCCAGCAATCACCCAACACTACCATGACCATTAAACCATGTCCCCAGGTGCCACATCTACACATTTTTTGAACACTTCCAGGGATGGTGACTCCACCACCTCCCTGAGCAGACTGTTCCACTGCCTCACTACTCTTCCAGTAAAGAAATTCTTCCTAATATCCAACCTAAACTTCCCCTGGTGCAACTTGAGCCCATTTCCTCTTGTCCAGTCGCTAGCAACCTGGGAGATGACACCAACATCCACCTCACTACAGCCTCCTTTCAGGTAGTTGTAGAGAGCAAAAAGATGTCCCCTCATCATCCTCTTCTCCAGACTAAACAATCCCAGTCCCCTCAGCTGCTCCTCACAAGACATGTTACCCAGATACCTCCCCAGCTCTGTTGCCCTTCTCTGGACATGCTCCAGCACCTAAATGTCCTTCTTATACTGTGACGCCCAAAACTGAACATTGTACTCCAGCTGTGGCCTCACCACTGCCAAGCCCAGAGCCACAATCACTTCCCTACTCCTGCTGGACACACTGTGTTTTGCTACAGGCCAGGATGCTTTGGCCCTCCCCATCTGGGCACGCTGCTGGCTCATGTTCAGCCAGCTATCCACCAGCAACCTCAGATCCTTTCCTGCCTGGCAGCTTTCCAGCCACTCTTCCCCAAGCCTGGAGTGTTGCCTGGGATTGCTGTGACCAAAGTGCAGGACACAGCACTTGGCCTTGTTGAACCTCATGCAATTGACCTCAGTCCAGCTATTCAGTCTGTCCAGATCCCTCTGCAGAGCCTCCCAACTCTTGAGCAGATCGATACTCCCACTCAGTTTGGTGTTGTCTGCAAACTTCCTGAGCGTGCACTTGATGCCCTCCATCCAGATCATTGATAAAGTTATTAAACAAGACTGGCCCCAAAACTGAGCACTGGAGAACACCGCTCATGACTGGCCACCAACTGGATTTAACTCCATTCAGCACAACTCTGTGGGCTCAACCATTCAGCTAGTTTTTAACCCAGCCAAGAGTCCACCTGTCTAGGTCATGAGCCACCAGCTTCTCTAGCAGAATGCCATGGGAGACGCTGTCAAAGGCCTTACTGAATTCCAGGTAAACACCATCCACAGCCTTTCCCTCCTCCACTAGGTGGGTCACCTGGTCATAGGAGGAGATAAGGCTGGCTGCATTTGTGAATCCATGCTGGCTGGCCCTGATCTCCTGCTTGTCCTGAACTTGCTGTGTGAGCGCACTCAGGGTGAACTGTTCTATAACCTCCCCCAGTACCAAGGTCAGGCTGACAGACCTGTAGTTCCCCAGATCCTCATTCCAGCCTTCCTTGTAGATGGGTGTCACATTGACAAGTCTCCAGTCATCCGGGACCTTCCCCATTAACCAGGACTGCTGATAAATGATGGAGAGTGGCTTGGCAAGCTCCTCCACCAGCTCCCTCAGCACTTTCAGGTGATTTGGCCCAACAGACTTGTGAGTCTCCAGGTGGCCTAGCAGGTCCTTAATTGCTTCCTCCTGCATTATGGGTGGTTTATTCTGTGCTCTCCACTCCTTCTTCCAACTCAGGGGGATGAATACCATGAGGATAACTGGTTTGAATTCTGAAGACTGAGGCAAAGGCGGCATTAAGTACCTCAGCCTTTTCTTCATCCTTGGTGGTAATGTTCCACCCACATCCAATAAAGGGTGGAGATCCTCTCTGGCTCTTTTTGATGTTAATGTATATGTAAAAACCTTTTTTTATCCTTTTTACAATAGTGGCCAGATTGAGCCCTAGCTGGAATTTGGCCTTCTGATGTTCTCTCTTCATGACCTAACTAGATCCCTGTACTCCTCTTGAGCTGCCTGCCCTTTCATCCAACGTTGGTAAACTCTCCTTTTCTTCCTGAGTCATAACAAAAGTTCCCTGTTGAGGCAGGCTGGCTGTCTACTCCACCAGTTTGTCTTATGATACATTAGGACGGTCTTCTCCCGTGTCTCTAAGACTTTTTTCTTGAAGAGTGTCCAGCCTTCCTGGACCCCTTTGCCCTTTAGGACAGTCTCCCAAGGAACTCACCTGACCAGTGCCCTGAAGAGGCCAAAGTCTGCCCCCCAAAAGGACATGGTATTGGTTCTGCTGACCCTTCTCTGTACTTCGCCAAGAATTGCAAACTCTTTCATTTCATGGTCACTAAGATCAAGATGGCCTCCTACCACTACGTCACCCACCAGTCCTCCTCTATTTGTAAACAGCAGGTCTAGTGAGGCACCTCCCTTGGTGGGTTCACTTACCAGCTGTGACAGGAACCTGTCTTCCACATGCTCCAGGAACCTCCTAGACTATTTCTTCTCTGCTGTCCTGTATTTCCAGCAGATGTCTGGCATGTTGAAGTCCCCCACAAGAACAAGGGCTTGTGATTTTGAGACTTCCCCAGCTACTTGTGGAATGCTTCATCTCCCTCTTCATCCTGGTTGGGTGATCTATAACAGACTCCCACCAGGATATCTGCGTTGTTGGCTTTCCCCTTCATCCTTACCCATAAGCATTCAACCTTACTATCCCAGTCGTTGAGCTCTACACAGTCAAGACACTCCCTAACATACAAAACTACCCCACTGCCTCTCCTTCCCTGCCTATCCCTTCTGAAGAGCTTATAGCCATCCATTGCACCACTCCAGCTGTACAAGTCATCCCATCACGTTTCTATGATGGCAAAATAGCTATTCTGCTGCACAATGGCTTCCAGCTCCTCCTGTTTGTTGCCATGTATTGGTGTAGGTGCACTTGAGCAGGGCTAACAATTTCACCTCAAATACTGGCATTTCACCCATAGGCTCATCTCTAGCAAGCTTGGTTTTATCCCTTTCCCCCTTCAAACCTAGTTTAAAGCCCTCTCAGTGAGCCCTGCTAACTCATGAGCAAGAATCCTTTTCCCCCTTTGAGACAATGGAACTCCATCTGTCACCAGCAGGCCCAGTGTTGTGTAAAAACTGTGATCAAAAAAAGGTCAAATTCCTCCGGTGGCACAAACCTCTGAGCCACATGTTGATCAGACATTCTTTCTTGTTCCTTTCAGTATTTTTTCCCTGCCACTGAAGCGATTGAGGAGAACACCAGCTGAGCACCCAGCCTTTTAATGAATTGCCCCAGTACCCTCAAGTCCTTTTTGATTGCTTTAGGGCTTCTGTCCACAACCCCATCGCTGCCAACCTGCATAACCAGTAGGGGTTAATAGTCCTAGAGCCGTACCAGGCCAGGGAGTTGCCTGGGAATGTCTCTAAACCAGGCCCAGGAAGGCAGCAGACTTCCCGATGGGATGGATCCGGTTGGCACATGAGGCCCTCCATTCCCCTCACTAGGGAATTGCCTACAATGACTTCCCTCCTTTTTCTCTTAACAGAAGCTGTCCTAACACACGGGGCTGACTGACTTGCCTTGGGCAACCCCCTAGATGGACTTTCACCCACATCCTCATATGCCTTGCCCTCAGGTTCCAGTGCCCCACACCTGTTGCATAAAGGCCCCTGGGAAGGCGAGGGACCAGTGGCAAGAGGGCCGGGGATCCTCTGGCTCTCCTGAGGCCTCCATCTGCTGCCTTCGCCTCAGGGTGCGGCTCCACCAGCCTGTCTCCCTCTCGCACTCCCTGATACGCCTTAACCTCTCCACTTCCTCTTTCAGCTCTGCCGCCAGGCCGAGCAAATCACCCACCTGGTCACACGGCACATGGTTCTGATGGAACAGACACAACTAATTAAACAAAGAGATGGAAATAAACACAACTGTCTTCTACAGCTCTTTCTCCTGTTCCTATTGCTGTTGAGATTTTTTTCATGTACTCATTTTTTATAATGTAAACATTAACTCCTACAACTACAACGTACAAACTCGGCCTTACATGAATTATACAGCTCACAAATCCAAAAGATAAGACAACTCCAAATCCTCAATTTTAACACACTGTATCATCATCAAACAATTAAAAACCTCTAAGTGAAGTTTTCTGACATTCAGTTTGGATTTTCTCTTTGTTTAGGAGACATTTTTACTCAAATTCAACTGACAAACAACAATCTCCTTCTTTCCTGAGAGAAGGAAATGTATAAATATGCACCACCACTCACCTGTGCTGTGAATCATTCTGATCAGTAGATGGAATTGTCAAACACTCATCATGGCCATGGAAAAAACGTAGTACATGCCCACCAAGAAGATATCCTGTAGAAGCAGCACATTTACTCATTAGATCAAACATTGGGAGTATGAAAATAACACCTTCAAAATTAAAAAAAATAATAATTCAAAAGACCTAGGTGAAATCTGCTTTCCAAATTTTCACTCATAACTGAAATTAAACCAGAGGGAGAAATTGAGTATGCCAACATGTTTTGTAGTATCTTTTTCAGTTAAAAAATGTTTCTCCTGAAAATGGAGACAAAAAGAAAGCAATCTCTAGTATTTAGCAATCGAATTAGGATTCTGGGGCAGAAAAGGGAAATTAATATTCTTTATTAGCAGTTACTGTTTTGAAAAGTGAATGCTTTTGGTAAGAGTCAGATCAAATATATAATACCAGAGTTTCCTCACTTGTAATAAAATTTAAATGTTCTCATTACAAAATAATTTTGTGAGTTCATAAATTTGTTCTGACATTTATGGTTTATATCAAAAGCACACGGCAGCAGCAAGAGACAGAGGACGGAAAAACACTTAGCAGTTCTGAAAATTAAGTTTAATGGAAGCTAACTTTCCAACCCACTTAACACAAAGACGACAGGTCAAACCCAGACACTTTGCCTTACAGAAAACAGAAAGAAAAAAAAATTGTGTAGGCGGAGAATGATTCATCAAACCCTCAGTCCAAACTGTTCTGACCTTGTAAGTGAAATTAATGCCTTTTAAAAGAACAAATACACATAAAGGAGGAAGGGTAGAAGGAAACTGTCACACTGTGCAGCCTATTCACTGTAAATTTATAGATTAGGAAACAGTAACTGGCAATTATCCTGTTGTCAATTAACACAAAGGCCAAAGCAAAGAAAGAATGCAAAAAAACCCCAAATTTTCCCAATATTTATGTTTCATCAAAAGTACTTCAAAAATCACAAATATGTTGCCTGACTCCCAGTTCAATTTTAGACTCAGGAATTCCCACTTTCTCAGTCTGTCCATTCAACTTGAGGGTGCTAAGTCTTTTGACATATGATCATCCCTCATGTAAACCATTCTGAGAATTATATATACAAATAAACTTAAGCAGCTGGGAAAAAAAATCTGACGCACAGAAAACTTACTTCTCTGCTTACTCCACCTTATTTTTTTTAATTTTTTTTTTTTTAATTCATATTATGCAATTCTGGATTATGTGTCTAGTTCTGAGCTACACAGTGCAAGGGTTTCAAGTACAGCAGAGGACCACTAAGATGTGAGTGCATCTCACACATGAATAAAGGCTGACAGAATGTGACTGACCTAGAGAAGGGAAGTCTCTGGGGAATTGCCATCAATGTAAAGAGGACAGAGGCAGGGTCTCTTCAGTGGTGCCCAGTGACAGGACTAGAGACAAGGGGCACACACTGAAACACACGAGTGTCCATCTGAACATCAGGAAACACTTTTTCACTGTGAGGGTGCCCAGAGATAATGAGGAGTTTCCCTCCTTGGAGATACTCAAAAGCTGACTAGACTTAGTCCCAGGCAACCTGTTCTAGGCCTGCTTGAGCAGGGGATTGGTCCAGATCCCTTCAAACCTCAATCACCTTATGATTCTGTAAGAACTTAAGAAATTTATCTGCCAAAACCCTGCTATTACAGAAATCTAAAATATACCACCAATCTTCCATGATCTCTCTGTGTAGCTCATTACATCTGTCATCTCTTACATGTTTTTAATTTTGCTACAGGATGGCTTTTCTGTTTGTGTGATTTTGTTTTTCCATGAAACTTGGAATACAGGGACTTTTCCAGAGTTAACCTCTGTTCTGTTTATGACCCAGCCAAGGATGGTAGGGGACCAGACAGCCATTTATAAATATATGGCTCCAGCACACTACACTTCTATTATCAGAAAGTATTACAAGGAAAATCTCTATCCCCTATGCTCTTAAAATGAAAACCTACAAGCACTCTGAGACAAGTTTCTTGTGGACCAGTGCACAGAAAAACTGTGGGATGCTGATTTAAAAGACTTTGGATTAGAAGGAGCTGACCATAGTCCAGATAAGCCTAGTGACTGTTAGTCTTTAGCACCAGGGTAAATCTGCTTCCATCAAGACTTAGCATAGCAGATCCCAGGGAAATGCAATGTCTCTTTCAGGTCCCTTATAGCTCCATTTTCCCCTGTGATCTTGTATATAATTATATCATAAGTGATTAGTTTTAGGGCCATTTGGATAAAAAAAGATCCTGACTTAAAGACATTTACCATTCACAAACATGGAGGGCTAATACTTCAAATAGAGAACAGCAGAGGTGAAGTACAATGTTTGTTATGACAATGTTAATAACAGCATGGCATTGAAATAAGGAGCCATATTGAGTGGAAGAGCCTTTCATTCCAGAACAAGACATTTCTCAAACAAAATAAGATGATGCTTCTCAAACATGGTTGTAAAGTGCAGTCAAGTACCTAGAAAGAAATCCTGACCCTGTGGTCTGGGGTTTAAGACTGCTTAAGAGACATTAAGACAGCTCATTTTCATTGCCTATTACAGAGAGACAAATAAGGAATCATGGCTATGAGATCCAGAAAGAAAATTGAGGAAACATACTTAAAAAACACAACTAAGAGACTGAAATAGGAATTATGAGAAACCTGCTTTCCTTTCTGCATGAACCTTTATCTCTCTTCTGTTTCCTCCTTTATAGGGTGATTGAAAATCCTATACAAAAATCCACATTTTCTGGCTTTAGTTATTCTGCAGCTCCTACTCTGCAGAATTAAAATGAAGACAACAAACTCTTCATTGCTCTGTCAGTCTTCATTTCCCATGCAGTTTATTATGCATTGCTATTCTAAAGTTACAGCACTTATTTAGCTTTTTTCAGTTAATCTAATTGATGTATCTGTATTTCTCAGTTTTCCCTTCTGTTATTCTCTCCTATGCTCATTTTCCTTATTTTCATTAAGCTCTTTGATGTTCTGAGGGTAGGATTTTTTTCATTTTCACTCTTTATAAAAAGAAATAAAAGGTCATCTGAAGTATATACATTTCTAAATAAACAAAATTACAAACCTTCTGTAATACTGCTTCCTGAGCATGTAGGATGTACGTTCCATAGTGTCTGCATAAAGGAGGCATCCACCTGAATACTTCCATTTGACATGGATAGATGCTAAATAAGACAACAACAACAGGAAAAAGTGAAAATTATGCACTTAAAAATATTTTGTATATTCATTTTTCTACAGAATAGAAGTATATAATAAAATAAATATATCAATATTCTTTAAGAAGTAGTAGTAACTTGCTTTTAAAATTAACTCTTCACTGGGTAAAAAGTACAGTTCGGGATAAAGACATGGAGAAACCCCTTCACTGTGAAAGAAACGGTGCATTACATCCAGGCATATTTCCCAGATTAGGAAAGATTTCATTCATAGGAATCTCAATCATTTTCTTCAAAACTTCATGGTACTTTGTATTTTCCACCACTTGCTAAACAAACCAACCTACCAGGTATCTTTCAGAGGACACACTGACCAGGATAAGATCATCACCTATTCGAACTTTTTCTCCTTCTGACCTTTGTTTAGAAGCAGGGTGTATCGTCCACCAGCACGCCTCTCCTAAAGGACAGAGATGCTTATCAAGGATATACAAAACAGAGAAGTCCCAAGAAATTTAAGTATATTTTTATACAACTTTGAAATAGCATAATAAAGAATTATACTCTATAAGACATTCACCTTATAAACCCACCTCATTCCTCTTTTCAACCCACTTGAATTTTTTTCTTTTCCCTGGAAACTTTTGGTCACTGAATCTTTGTCATCACAGAACCTGATAATTATTTTTTCACGTTTATTTAAAACAACCAACCACTTGCAAAAGACTGCTCAGAACTGCCCTCCCTTCAAGGCTCTCACTTCCAGTAAATTGCTGACAGCTACCTCAGTCTTAATTATCACCTTTTGTGTCTTCTTTCACTTAATATTAATATTTAATTTACAATCTCATGTATCATTTCCACTCTAAACTACATTTATGTTGTAGAATACAGAATTTTGAAACAAATACTCCACAACTTTACAGTATTGCTACACCACAACTGTCAGTTCTGGGAGCAGTTCCATTAGCACTACAGACCATATGACTACAGGATAGACAAGTCTAAGGGTGAGAACCACAGAATATTTCCTACACAGTAAATATAAGATTCCTAATTACTTTGCACACTCTCAATCTCCCCTGCCCCTCCCCCCCCCAAATTCTGCGGAGATTACCTAATTCATTCCACAATTTCACACCCTTCACGACAATGAAAAGTGGGAGAAAAATAAACAAAGGCAGAATTGGTAGCATAAGACAAAGCATACAAATCTATTTGATCAACTAAGAAATTTCATGTAAATCCTCTGTAAACAAAATTTGGTTATGAAACTAATTATAAAGAAGATTATAAATAAAAGTTACATCCCTAAGAGTGTAAAGTGCTAAATCTTTAAAAGATAATAATTCAAAATATCCGGTGTCTTTTCACTCAGTACCTGCTCGGTGAAGAATATTCCCTGAAGCTCAAATTGATTCAACAGGACAGTTTCATGGGTGTGGGAGTAGGGCAAGGGGAAGTGATATTATGTGGTTAAGTGTATGAGGAGAACAAGCATGCAGTAGTTATGAAAATCATCTCCGCAGAAACACAAGTCAACATTCCTTTTCTGAGTTGCTTTTTATGCCCTGCCTAACTGTACAAGAGTCTTTTTGTATATGTACAATGAAGCAAATGGCAATATGAGACCTTGTTACAAAACCTCATGGTCACAAGCAGACACATGCACTATAATTCTGAAAAAAAACCCTGTAAAATTATAAAGACAAATTTCACTGAAACTGTTTTCAGAGGGATAGAACACATATATTCCTTTTATCAACATGCCTAAAGAAAATTATCTCCATATAAGGCAGTAACTAAAGATATAACCAAGTAACAGGCTACTAATATCTGTCTGAGACCATCTTCTGTATGGTGACAAACAGGTGAAAGACAAACTTCACTCATTCAAAACAGGTCATGTAGATAATCAGAATCACCTGAAAAAGAATTCTCAAAGTTCACAGTGCATAAACATTTTAACACCTACATAGGCAGTGCCTCTCCATCATCAATAAATTTTGATTTTAATTTATTTTTAAATATTGGGAAAAAAAAAAGCATTAGAAAGCAGAAGTTTATATTAAGACAGCTGGCATTTCTTCATTTGAAGTTTCACATTAATGAGGTGTGTACAGAGGTAATTAGATTTTCCCTTCAAGGTGTATGTTTGGGCCTGGGTACTGCAGAGTGACCTGCTGCTTTCTGATGAGTACTCATCACTTTCAGTAATCATTAACACTATGATACAGCAGAATGTAAACCTATTTGTGGACCTCTGTAGCTGAGTTGCTTTTAAATTCATTTAACATAGCTACCAGTGACATCTCATGATCTATGTGTGATTTCATGGAAGCATAATTTTTTTTTTTACTATATTTCTGTCAGCAACTCTGTTACTGGCAGTACTCCCAGAAAACTATTAATTAGATTTTAAAGCTTTCTCATCTTTTCTTGTTTGTGTCACATCTCATCCACTCTGTCCTTTTATTATTGTGCTCCAGTTTATGCTTTTATTTTTCTTCCGCTCTTGTAGCAATGTGCTCATTACATTTTTCCTGTTTTACTGCACTGTTAAATTGCATACTTCTTCTGTTGAATGGTTACAATGTGTATTGCAACTGCACCAATATATGTCTTTTCTGTCCTCTAATTCTACTCAAAGTGCCAAACCATACAAATGCATCAAATTTATTTTATTCAATGAAAATTTTTACTTTGACCATTGTGGCCAGTGTTATTGGAGTTGCAGTAACTCAGTTTAATTGCAAGGCAAGTTTAAGTGCAAGGCACTCTCACAATCTTCCACAAAGTCAGTTAATTTACTGAACATTGTCAGTAGTGACAGTCATCATTTGCTTTCAGATATCTTATTTCTAATGAACAATAAACATGACATTCATAAGCTTCAATGCCTCTCCTGAAAACAGAAATATATGACATATTTTCTTTCAAAAATAATGTGTCATACCTGCTGCATTTTCTCGTAGTCCCACATCAAATGCAAGTTTATCTGTTTGGGATCTTGATGATGTTAAACACGTCAAATACTGTGTAACAAAAAAAACCAACAGTATCCATTAACACACATGCAAAAAAAAAATAAATTCACATTACCTAATCTTACTATCAGCCTGTGCAGTACAGGAAAATGAAGGGAAGATGTTTTCTTGAGTTCTCATCTCTTCAACCTCCTATTAGGTATATTTGCTTGGGCCAGAATAAGTCAAAGATCCAGAACAGTTAAAATTTTCCAGTCGCACAATGTAACGAAACTAAATTTATATAAGGCAGTCCGAAGATAGTGTGTCTGTGGGCATCGTCTCTGGGAACTATGAGGAACATCATATCTCATAAAATATGATGCAAAATATAACACATATGCTAATAAATTTATTTGTGATAGCAGTAGTTTGCTAATGGAATAATCATTAAAATAGATTCCTTCAAGACAAAGAAATAACCCATGGCTAAAGGAGCTTTTCAGCTACATTTCTGAGTGAAATGGATTGAAGAATCTAAATTTAAAATGCAAGGGCCACTTCCGTTGTGTTGAGATACCATAAGCTATTCTTTCAAAATTTCTTTTTTTACCTAGTACAGCATAGATCTTAGAAATAACATTCTTCCAAATGTATGTATTTTTTATTTTGGTTTTAAAAAAACTATTTATTTGAGTTTCATGTTACTCACTCTGTGCAAGTCCTTTTTCACTTACCATTTCACTAAACGAATGTCGAAGTAGTATCGCGTGGCCATACAGCAGGGTCCTGTGACCAGCCCCTTGTGCTGCCTACAGAACACGACAGAGTCAGAACTTCACTGTGCTGCATGGACTGCGATCAGAATTGTCTAACCACATGAACAGCTACTACAGTTCATATAATAAGTGCAAATATTCAAGCAAATGATGAAATTCGTATGTTAGGCAAAAATCATAGTAATGAATCAGCTACAGCAATAGCCAAACACATGTCAAAGGAATAAACATTGTTCTTACCCAGACAATCTTATTCCAACCTAATTTTTATTACCATTAAGCATTTAAAAAAAATGTTTTAAATTAAATAAGATACTACTTACCTTTCTTATAAACTTCTCAGAAGCATTAAAAAAAAAAAATTAAATAAGTACATATACACATAAACTGAAATCTAAAAGAGGAAAAATGCATCTGTTTCCCAGAATAGTTTAAGCACATACTAAGGATAGGTACTTGCTAGGATTAATGTTGTCTAAAACATTTGACAGATTCATTCAAGCAACTGCAGCTGTAATTTCAATGAAACACATTTATTCATTTTGAATATGAAAATTTATTACAAGGTCAGGGAGAGGCAAAACTGGATTTTCCATGTGCTTCCTTCAGAGAATTTAACACATATAGCTCCTATTGGTGACCAGAAAAAAATAAATTTCAAGGGAAGAATCTTAATGTGAAAGTTACCTATGGAATGACAGACAACAAGCTTTATAGGATATCAAGCCTGCTTCCCTCTATCTTTTTCTGCATCAACACCTTATTTCCAAGCTATTTATAAATAAGAAAGTTATACAAACAAATAAATAATATAACTAAGAAATTAAGGTCTTTTATTTTTTTTTTTTTTATGATGCTTTCCTCTGAAACTAAGATTGTTTTGGGGATTTTTTAGTTATAGCCTTGATCGCAGTTTGTATAATTTTTTTTTCTTTTAGGAAAGTGACATCCAAATTTTGCAAAATTATGGATATAATTATTAATGTTAATACTAATTAGAATATGGTAGGCAACATTCTCCTTCACTGTTTTTTTCTCAGTCCAGATCATAACATTTGAATCTGGTAAGTCTTGAGGAAAAAAAAAAGGTCTAACAACAGGATCCTGATAACAATCTTCAAACTGCTGATTTAAGAATATTTAACTTTTCATACAATCATTTGAAAATTGTTCTCGTGCACAGGGTTGGTTTTTTTCTTCCCATTTGAAAGAGCATTTACTTTATGGTCTTTGTGTTTCTGGAATATTTACATTAAATATGAAAGATGATTCCCCAAAAATATGACTTTAGAACAGCAATCACCTCTAGTACATAACATCCTGCTAGTAAGGACTGCCTTTAAGGTCACTTTTTCTCCTTGGACACATTTGGAAGGGATAAAGATAGTGCAAGGCAGTTCCAGGAACTCAAATAATGGTTATACATATGTTGGCAAATCATTCTGCACTCTATGAACAATACATTAGATGAGCTCCCAGTTCGGTCAGTAAGTTTACAAGCTATGTACTTGTGTTCTGCAGAACACCATCTTAGAGGAACTGAAATCAAATGTTAGTTGTCCAAACAGAAGGAATAAAAATGTAAAAGCAATTCAGAAAAGGTCTTTTATTACAACTGCAATAAAGTAAAAATTCTACTTCTGTTTTTTCCAGCTAATAACGAAGACATTAACTAATAGGCATTTGGGACCTGTTTACACTGGAACTTACTCCTGTTAACAGATTGTAGACAGTCTTATGTTGTTTTATGTAATAAATTTTTTTGAGAATTTTATCAGAATTGTATGAGTACTATGTATAATCTCTTTCACAGTATGATCCATATAAATTTGTAAAATTTCTCAGTATGCCCAGTAACAAACTAGAAAAAAAATTAAACTCCTGAATAAAGATGTTTGGACTTCCATAGGAAATGTGTCAAGATTATTGGAAAAAATTGTAGACATGTATAAGATGGTTAACACTGGTCATTCAGAGAACATATATTTTTACATATCATTATAAAAGGCTGATCAGAAACAATAAATTTAAAAATTCCAAGAGCTCCTCCAAAATGTGTCATGCATAAAAAATGGTTTTAATAATATATCCTGCAGGAACTTATCACTACCTGGGGTAGAAAAGCAAAAAACCATCATGTAACAGTGTATATAATACTTTAACACACTACAACTTTTATTTTAATTAACAAGGAAAAACTTAACAGCAAAATCAACTGTAATTACAGACAAGTTGTAAAAAGAAAATTACTTGGAATCAGTTTGTAAGAAATACACGCATACTGAGAACAAGCAAGAAAACACCTTATGTTATACTTTTCACTGAAAGCTTTTCAGTAAATCACTTATAATTTTAGCGGTGACTCCTTAAAAACAAAACAAATCAAAACCGAAACATAACACACCTCCAAAATCAAATAAGCAATGTTATTCCTCTAGAAAAATCTGAAACTAACAGCAGAACTCTATTCCAAATTAAATTTAATATGGAAAACAAAGAATTCAATGGAATGATAGACTGATGGAAACAATAAAAGATTAATATTAATTACATAAGGACAAATTCTATTCTTAGCAATGCCTTTGTATTGAGAACAGACTGTAAATGAATGTTTGAAGATGTGCATTCCTACATTTCATGCTGTGATTTTTATGTAGATCTATAACAATTATTAAAAGAAAACATTTAGTATTATTTGTCTGAAAAATAGATTTTTCTGAAATCTAATTTAGAAATTACATATTATCATATCAATTTGCTTTCATGCAGCTAAAGATAGTGCCTCATAATACAAAACATTTAATTTGAATGTTAGTTATGACATATATCTCAAAAGAGAATCAGTTAATGGTAACTTAAAAAATAACCCATCCACTTTTACCAACAGCTTGTTGGCAAAAGCTGATTAAGAATCCACCTTCTCCAAATGTAACAAATCCCTGTGGCCCAGAAAGCTTCCTGCACTATTGTTCAGGTTTTCATTTTTTTTGTTTCATTCTTAGTGTTTATGTAGACTGCTGTGTTTGTCTTACAATTTCCACAACGGAAAAATTCAAAATAAAGACAGGGCAAGGCAGTTTTGATATAAATATGGCACAACAGACAACATAGAGTTTTTTATATTCCATTGCTCCTAAAGCAACAATTTTTACCAAAGAGATTATTTATCCTCTACTGCCAATCCCAAATATAAATATTCATATATTACTAGTAACATCAGATAAAATCTTTTGGCTAAGCCTTTGGAAATACTAAAAATTGTGTTATTGCTTAGAAGTCCTAGCAGTGTTTAAATCAATCTTACTTTCCCTAAGCAAATACTCTTTTCATCAAGAGTTCAACTTTTTAGAAAGCAAAGTAATTGAAAAAAAATCAAAAATTATACTTTAAACTGGAGAAAACAATGGAAAACAAGAGGTGAATAACAATGAGGTCTGCAAATTCTGCATGCAAAGGCCAACATTGCAAGACTGGAGGTGACAGGGCCGAAGTCCAGCTTCCTCGAGCTGTGCCACGACACGGGCCAGTTAAAGATCTGCAATGCAGAATAAACCAGTAGGCTGTGGTGATCCCTGCTGCTAAGTCCCCTAAGTGTTCTTCTACTTCTCAAAAAGTAAAAATGAAGGAAAAAAATTAACATCTGTGAATCAAATGCTTTCCCAGTTTGGTACAAAATTGATTCCTGAGATATACTCAATAATTTCTCAACACAGAAAGTCACTCTGTTCTGCTATTTATGCTGATGTGTCAGTTACTACCATAGTTTAATTTTAATACTGTACTATGAAAGAATTTTTTTTATTTGTAAATAACATAATAAAATCATTATTTTCATGCATTTGAAACAACAAACTCATGAAGGCCTACTGGACTACCACTACCAAAATCTGAGTATTAAATATGAATCTGCAACATTTCTCTCAACAGGTAAGAAGACTTCTCACTAGAAATATCTTTATTCCAACAAACATAGCATGCAAACAGTGTACAGTGTATACAATATCTTCACAATGTGTACAATACCTTAGGGCATATTCAGAGGCTTTCTGTAGGTTATTGTAAACTACATTCCTGTAGACTTACGGCCACTACCCATTGTTTATAATACAAAATGCATCTTATGATTTTAGTCTACTGAACTGTGTCTAAGAGTATTAAAAGAGCATAAAACTGACAGAATGCTCCCTCTGTGCATGCACACATACGTTTCTATATGAATATGGTTCACATAACTTGGTGCTACATGTCCTGAATATATATATACTAATTGAACTGATATGATTTCCACACATAAATCACAAAAGAAATAGGCTTACTGAGAAGGAAAATTATTATTCTTTAATAGAATGAAAGGTAGGTCATGCCTATCCCTTCAGTAATACCATACTGAAGATGGCATTATAACTACTGTAACTAGTGTAGTAGTTACACTACTTAGATTTGTTTTGAAAAACAAGACTCATTGTTGAGTATAAAATGCTTAACTAGTGCTTTGATGTATCTGGTTTACAAATGGATAATACTGAAAAGTGTCTTAAAATGGTGAATTGTTGCAGAACAACGAAGAGACAGCAGAATGAATGGCAATTCATAATTCAAGAGAAAGAATACAAAAAAATATTGTTCTATAGCCATTCTATACTTTAGAAAACTAATACACATTTTTAATACATCACTTCTGCATAAATGGATATAACATTCAAAAAACTAGCTTCAGGTAAATAAAACACCCGTTTGATTCTCCCTTCTACAATGTTTACTTAAATCATAAAATTGTCCTCCTCCCACATATTATTCTACTGTATTTTTTAGCATTGTACTAAAATGTGGTTTTATATTTGGTTTCTTCCTCAGTCATCCATTTCTCCTTTTACTTAATGCGACAGTCTTAACTCTGTGTGTAAATACAATTGAAGAAAAATTACAACTCAAAGAAAATATTAGTTTTCTGGTTCTACGTAAAAATGAAAACTAACGCTAGAGATAGAAGCTCTGCAGATTATTTGCATCATAATTAGTTGCCATTTCATCTCGTAAAATAGGTAAAGCCTATTTATAGTTTTATCATGCTCTGTTCATAAGGGAATAAAAGTTCAATTCAATTCAGTTGAAACTGGAGAATTAGGGTCAAAGCACTCAACTTAAGTCTCAGGTTTTTAGACTATGCTGGGAAACCAATTAAAGCACAGCATCCTAGAAGATAGTAGCAAGTTTATCTGATCAGGCAGCAAGAACCTGAGAGGTATGGTAAACATAAATGCACCAAGGTTGCACACAATAAATTCAAGAGTTTACTTAACTTTAAGAGATATATGTGACTACTACCAAATTTAACTCTGAGAGTGAAATGCAGAAGATCTGTATTTACACAAGGTTTGTGGTTTTCATGGTGCCAGAAAGCAATTAGGGGATCTGTCACAACAAACAAACATTGTAAAGTCTCATTTAATACTAATTTGTTAATAATACTTCATTCCCATGCATTATAAGTTTTTTTCAGATGTCAGTTGTTCACTGAATAGAAGAAAATTATAAACATGGTGTCACGTTTTATTTTAAACTCCTAAAACTTGTAGACATAAATATAACAGAGCAGTGACTAATTCAGTGGAGACCACAGGTTAATTTCATTTACTTTCAGAGAAACACAAGCTCTACCTAAGTATATAGAACCAGTCAATTTAAGAAAATTACCTACTTACAAGCAGTTCATAGATGCAGCAGCAAGTGTAACTTATAAAAGTATTCTTCCAGAAACACTAGTGCATGGAGGAGAGGTAAGTCTGTCTCATCTCAATAACTAGCAACACTGAAAAATGATCATTGTTCATGCAGATCATTGAAAATACATGCAAATCTGTATCTGGATTTTGCATTAGACTTAATTTTTACTTAACCACAGAATCACCTTTTGCCAAACAAACAGCTTAGACGTTCTATGAAAAACACGGTTCTTAACTTTGTCACCAATAAATAATGTATAATAAAGTGCACAGCAGGGTTTTTTTGGCATCCTGGTCATTCTAGTGTGCAAGTCCTCTTTCAGTCAGTGTATTTTTGATTTTAAGTGATAATTCAACTGAAATTATTAGTAATAATTTTAGTAGTAATAGAATGCAAGCATAGTTACAACATTTCACTTTACTGCAAAGTCACATTATGCTATACTGTTAGCAATACACTAAGTATGCTTGTGCTAAATAAAAAAAGATTAAGAAACCCAGACAAGATAATTTTGAAATAACTATCTCTATCCAACAGTTTTTGTTTGTTATAACAGATCAAATAACATGAAATTATACTGAAGCAGTTTGGTTACACATTTACAAAGAATAAATATTGTATTTTTTTAATCTGATCTAAAATAGATTCAATTTGTCACTTTTTTCCCATTGATAGGACTTAATTTCTAACTGTTAATTTCATGTGAGGATAAATCAAATTAAGTCTAAATACTTGAAGTACTTTCTTAGCTCAGTGAAATGAGACAGAATATTTACATGCTAAAAAGATTATTTTGCTTTCCCCATTAATAAATGGCACTATAATACAATAATGCTTTTATAGCAATGTTTTATATCTCATATACTCTCCTCAGGTTCATAAAAGCCAGACTTGGTCGAAGGGTTCTCTTACTCCTTTTTCAGTATCTAGTTCTGGACCAATGGCAATAAATGATCTCTGAAGACGAAGTTTCTGGGTTTTGTAAATATTTCAAAAGACTAACTGCTTCTGCTCCTCAATGCCAAAGAAAAAGAACTATAGTAGTGGAGCAATGGTATCCCAGAAAATCAGAAAAACTGAAGAATCTGCTATGACATGAGGTCCCTTTCCTAGAAAATCCTGGAGCAAAGAAGGAAATGAGAATAATCCATATTCAGAAATTTTGATATTGTTTGATGTCAGTTTACTTACCCCTTCACTAGCATTATCCCCTGTGTTGGCCAGCATTTCCTGAAGGGCTCTGACAGAGAGGGACTGTTCAAGGACAAAATTGCAGATGCAAAGGTCTGGAGGAACATACTGCAAAAATAAAGTAAACAGTATAAGAATGAATTAGATGAGCAGGTGAAACAGGATGAGAAGTGTGTTTGAACACACATGTATTTTGACTTTTAAATATGTATTTCATGGTTATTTCTTTTTGTTGAGATCCGTGATATTTCTACGTATTAAAATAATATAAATCCATTTTTTATAACTTGTTCTAGAGCTGTATTCCTCACAGTAAAATGAAACATCTTCAGATTCAAAAATGAAAAGGTTTTCTCTACATATTATTGCTTTCCTGTCTTTTAGAATTACTCCATGAACATTGACTTTGCTCTCTAATGTCACTGATGAAAAAGAAGAGAAGGTGTATGATGTTCATAGATGTATAAGGTTGACATTTTGAACGTATTTATAGTTGTCACTACACAGCAAAGACTCAGAATCTTACAGTATAATAATACAAACTGTTTTAGGAGACCTCATTGTTAGATCAATATGTCTGCTGATTTTGAAATGTGAAACTTAACATTCACTTCAAGAACAGCAGACTTTTTTTTTCAATTTATTGGCATTGATGTGTCCAAGGAAAGATGGGTCCAAGAAAAAAGTCTCAAATGGAATCCTCAATTTATATAAGTATGTGACAGGAAAGTACAAAGAAGACAGAGCCAGGCTCTGTGCAGAGGTACTCAGCGAGAGGACAAGAGTTAAGCCACACATCAAAACACAAGATATTCTGTTTAAATAGGAGGAGGAAACTTTTTTTACTGAAAGTATGGTAAATGATGGAACAGGTTCTCCAGAGAGGTTGTGGAATCTCCATCCTTGGAGACATTCAGACCCTGACTGGACAGAGTCCAGAGCAATCTGCTATAGCTGCCTCCAGTATGAGAAGAGGGGTTGGACTGGATGATCTCCATTGGTCTTTTCCAACCTCAACAACTCAGTCTTCTTTGATTTATGATATAGGTGATGGCTATGAATGAGCTTTAAAATGCTTACAACTTCTTTTTAAAATTAATGTGACAGGAGAGACTAAAATCTTGATAACGCTGAGCTTTAGGATGGTGAAAAGGGAAACTGTACAATTAAGAGATTGCTAAACTTGCTAAAGTGAAGGCTTTATAGCAAGCTCATCAAGTACAGTCTTGGAATTCCCACTCTTCGATCTCCACTTCAGACTAAATTTATGTATGTGTGTGTTTTCAAACAGACTTGTAAAGCCAAAGACTTGCCATTGAAAATGCATACATCAGAGATTATGTATTTACATATATTACTGAGGTAAAGTGACCTCTTAGAACTTTTTACATGACTAAATAACTGCAGATACTAAGTAGTTCATAATTTCATTAACTGCAAAAGAAAAAACTTGAACACTTGTCATCATTCATCTCCACTAAGGGATACCGATTTTTTCAGTACACGTCAACTGCACCTCTGTACATATACAAATACACACAGCATACTCTGTTATGTAAACTCATAATATACATATATATGTGTGTGCATGTATGTAGCATCCTTACACATGCACACATGTGCACATAAATCATAACTGGAAGTTTCCCATTTTAATAGGATACACTCAAGGCCCCTCATATAACCAGACATAGAAAGATAATGTCATTTCTCAGTGAAATTAATTACAAAAGAAGCTACGTTAGATTTTGCATCTCATATTTGTTAGTAGAGTTTGGAAAGTGTTATTTAGAATATTTTATTGCTACGAACATAAACATCTATACCATATTAAGTAGTGTGTACTTCCCAATGACCCAGTCAGGTAAACAAAGCTTCTGCATAATACCTCACCCGTTACTTTACTGCTTTTAATTTCACCTACCAGGCAAATAACACACATCATTATTAAAAAAACCCATCATTATAAAACAAAAAACCTAGATATTTTTCCATTGCTATACTGTGGCAGCTTTCAGATTATGCACCATCCATTTTATTAAGACATTTTCAGTATGTATTAAGCCACGCTGTCCTTGAAGAACTTCTGAATTTTAAAACAAAAAAAATAACAAAAAAAATCTTCATAACATCTTTCCATTTTCAACATGGAAATTAAATTAAGAAACTAAATTGGAATTTTTTCTGGGAAAAGATATAGCTAGTAATATAGTTCTAATCAACATTAGACTACCTCTGGCACATAATCCCACTCCCAACTGAATATGGTATAATCAGTATCTTCCAACACCTACCAACTGAATAAAAGATTTTCCATCTGTTTCACTGGACAATAGGTTTGTGTCACATAAAGCTGCATTTTTATTTGAAAATTGTGGAACCTTTAGTAGTGTATTAATAAAAAACACACTCTAAAACAATGTACTCCTAGTCACAGTTTGTATGAAACATACATCTTTGGTTACCAGAATTAATCTTTTACTTTTTATTCTTTTTCATAGCCTATGCAGCATGCAGGCTTATTTAATATTGACACTGAGAGCTATGAAATTAATGGTTTTTCCAGCCATGGCTTAGAGTAGCTAATCACTTTAACCATTTCTTTGGTTGGATGGCAACAAATTATTTTTAAAATTGCACTGACCTGAGAAACACCAGTGAAAGGTAATTTATGTAGCTGGCACATGACCTAAGTGGCAAATAACCTTCTTAGTTAATCTAGATTGCTTCCTTAAAAACAAACAAACAAACAAACAAACCACTCCCATGAAATAACAACAACAAAAAAAATCCAAACAAACAAAAAAATCCTGTTGAGTCTGTCAAGGTTCACTAGTTTCATTAGTTTCCTGGTCTTTCTAAAAATTATACTGTTTTATGAGTTGAATATTTAACAATCTTTGTGTGGCAGACCATTTTACACTCTTAATAATTACACAGATAAGAAAGGTTTAATAAAATCTCGATCATCTGCTAATCTATGCTTCTTTTCAACAACTCTGAGCAATGTTGTATTGTAATGGAATCCCGCAAAATAAAAAAAATAAAGGTGTGAGTAGAGGATATTTAATGAAATATGAATACTAAGAGTGGAGAGCTACAGGTAGAAGGTGGGGAAATATTAATGTCAGGTACCTTTATCCTGAAATTAAACACAAAATCTGTTTAGGTACTCAGATAAGGTTTTAGAAATCTGCTGTAAAGTAACAATAGGCATAGGGGTTTATCCCCCTTCTGGCTACTGGAAGTAGGAATGAACATACAGAAGTAAGACAACAACATTTTAAAATTCATCAAAAAAAAGAAAAAAATTCAAGTGGGGAATAAAGTGTTTTATGTTACAGACATTTAAAGATACACAGAGCAAGCACTACTTTAAGTGGGTTTGTGTAGCAAAATAAGTAGACATAAGATCTGTGATACAAGAAAGCAGGAATTTGGAATATATATTTCTTCAAATTCAGTAAGGATTTTAGGAGATCTGCCAGCACACTTTTGCAGAGTCTTGTCTATATATACAGGAAGATAAACAAAAAGACAACTTCGATAAAGGAAACCTACACAAATTCGAAAAGTAAATCTGAAGAAATCATTGACAGTTCTAGCCTGAGAACTGCTCTTTTTACAAGAAGAAAATGTTTATTTCTGAGACTATTTCCAAACCAGGTCTTTCATGTAGAGCTACCAGCTTGCCATCAACACACTCATAACACTGAATATACCTTATTTTTCTCTCTTCAGCCTTCTGGAATCCTCCAGGTGCTATCATTACATTAAATTCTTGCAGGTGATAATGCTTACTAGCCAATTCTTTGCCCACAGCTTCTGATCTGCAGTGTATTAAACATGGACATAAACTGGTACAGATTACTAATTTACCATGTTTATTTTTACCAGACATGTAAGCTATGACATTCTGTCATTAGGATAGAAATCTTAATTAGTTATAATTCCCTTCAGGCATTTAAGTTTACTTCACAATTTTGCTACTAAAAGATGCATTAGGATATTGCAGTTACTACTGAGGTATATTTTTCTTAGATATTGGTAGAAGTTGGCCTTCCTGCACTAAACTATTAGCTCTGAAATACATGATCTTCCCAAGTATCATTTTAAAAACAAGAAATACAGCAATGAATTAATACAATCACATCATTCAATGATTCTCCTATTTCTTGGTTAGTATAAAAAATTTAAATTTTCACCTTAGAGATGACAAGGACCTCTCATACTTAAATATGAGACTATATATAAATAAACACTGTGGATGTAATGTAGTCATAATACCCAGACTAAAAATAGGACCACATGGCAAGATTTCAAGGGAAAATATACAAAGATCCCACAAAAAAAAATCAGGAGAAATAAATTATCAACAAGAAAAGAAATAAAGACATGAAACAAAGAAAAAGAAAACTATACAGAGAGAACAAACAAGAGAAGGAGAAGTTCCTCCTCCATTTGCCTTTATTCTTAACACGCTGGCCTAGTACAAATCTAAAGTTTCAAGACTCTCAAGAGTCTCATACTACTCAATTTTCTTTCTTTTCCCCCCACAGACCCAGACCTCTATTTTTTTTTTTTTAACTTATCATCTTTATAACTTTTCAATTCCTTAACTGTGTTCCCTGTACTCTCCCTTCTGATCATTCACCACAGACGCAACACTTAATGCCAGTAACTAACAGGTGACAATGCTTCTAAAATTATCAATCCAGCATATCAAGATATTTCAACCTAGAGCAGTAATAGGAATAAGTTTTTTAGGGAACTTAAATCTTATTAGCCGTCTGGGGACAATCTTGAAAATATGAAGCATTTCAGTTACAGGAATTATTTTAGGTAGTTAAAAAATAGTGGCTTTTGACTGTAAACAGCTATGCCTCAAAGTATACTTAGAATCTCTAAGAAATTGCATGCTATAGTCACAGAAAGAAAAGCACAAAAAAAGTGCAGCTGACATCACATTCAAGAAAGCACAATTGAATGTATTTGTGGATAATAAGTAGATTAACATTAACTGATTGGTTACAGCAGTTGAGAGTATCGACTTCTTACTTTAGCTTCTGATGTTGGTTCCAAGAAGCACAGACGATTCCCAAGTCCCTCAGCTGCCAAGCAAAACTTCCTTTGTTCTTTGTGAGTACTGGCAACACACTGAAGTACTACTTCGTCATCCTGTCACAAAATAAGATACGAGAAAAAACATAAATATTTGGAAGTTACATACAAACCATAATGCGAAGAAATCCTGGCACACAGAATCTGTTGAAAATGAACACATTATAGTACTATAACGGATATCATTTACATATGCAGAGATTTTTTTTTTTGGTGTATATAAGCAGATGTTTATGTATAGGTTTATATTCAAGACTGTAGCAAAGTGCCAAAGACTGGTGCCTCCAGGGTTTCCACGAATGTTGTGTCCTTCTGCTGTTTCAGCAGTGGCTTGCTATGCCATAAAAAAAATGTTAAGTCCAATGTTATTCAGTTTTACTCAGTAAAACATGTTTACAGTAAAAACCTGCTACTGTGATTTTGCAGACAACCATGTAACCTAAATATAAACAGATTTATTTTGTTAGCACAGTAAGTCCTCAACAAAACTCTTCTGAATGCATGGTCTTAAACTTTAGGGTCTCATTTAATTTAAAAACCTCTGAGTACCACCAAAGATCCAAGACAACGTTTCAAGTAACTCATAGTAGTTGCTCCTCAAAAGACATATTCCAAGAATAACTCTGAAAAAGTGACATGAATTAGCCCTGTTGTTTAGTTATCCTAATTATTTTAAAAGCTCTATTACAAATTATGTAATACAACGCCAGAGACACACTTACAAAGTGCCAAGCTCTTATTCATCTCTTAACATGTGATACAAAAGCTGATAAAAGCAAGCCAAACCAGGTTATTTTTAGTGTTCAACTCTGTCAAAGGTATCTACAGAATTCAAAATAATTTTATCTTCCAGGAATTGCCCACTAACCAAGAGAAACACCACTTGCAGACTAGCGCATAGAAGAACTTATTTTTACACAGATATGTAACTATTCATCAAAAGACACTGCCTTAGAAGTTTTTAAGGGGGTGGAAGCTGATAAAAGAAGAGTGACATGATATGTCAATGTCCCATCCAGCTACGAAGTTATACTGGTGTCAATTATTATTGTCAAAGCAGATAGACAACAGCCGCCTGGGCTGAACTCAGAGATCACTTGAGCAATTATGTTCTAAAAGCAGCCCTACTTTTTCCAGTCCCTTTATGCAAGCGCAATACTATGAGAGTAACACAGCTACTGGCACTTGAAATAAAAGCTGGGAGTGACAAGTGATTTTCACCAAAGGATTTAAGAGACACACCCGTTAAGCTGGGAATTCAAAAGCAGGTTCTTCACTTGTGTGATTCTGTAAGTTTGTGCAAGTTATATGGCTTTGTTGTAGGTGACACTTTGTTGCCTACTCACTACTACAGAATGGACAGCAATTATATTTCAGACTAATCAGTAGTTACAGACAGTGTTTTCCTTATCAAGCTTTGCATAACAATCAACAGCATTTTTAACAGTATATAATGGGAATTCAGGAATTATAAATGTATAGTCATGTAGACAGAATTACCTAATTAATGCTAAAAAACCCACATTTTATTTTTCCCCTGCTGCTTCTGCTTCCATTTCTGTAAAAGGCTCTCTGAAATTCTCAGCTTTCAAACTCATTAGTAAAAATATTTTTTTTAAAGAAAACCACTGTTTTTTAAACTTCAGTGTAATAAGTTGCAAAATATAAGCAATACAATTAAGCACTCATTACTACATTCCTCTTTCAAGAATTTTTAAAAATCAGCATCAGAAGCATATCTGTTGACAGAAAGTCAGAATATGTACCAAGAATATATACCAATATTGAGAATAATATTGAGAAGTTATGAATAATATTGAGTGCAATGTGTCCACTAATCATTGGGTTAAATTATTTATATATAGCTGAAATT
>NW_008594041.1:21458-58266 GCF_000691845.1 Merops nubicus | reverse complement strand
TTTATTATATATATTTATTCTCCCTACTAAAGTGTTCATCACTCCACAGAGGCATATACATAGTACCTATCATAATTGATAGTTTTCTAAAAAACAATGTCTTCAGACAACACACATAAAAACCCACTCAAAATCAAAATAATTCAAATAAATTATTTTCTTTTTAAATCCATATGCATAAAAGGGCGAGTTTCTAGCATGATAAAATGAGTATTTTCGTTTTCCAGAATTAAAAAAATAAGCATTTATTTTTAGGATTTACACCAGCATCACAAAGTCTTTATCAATCATTAAATGCCGTAACCCCAAAATACAAGCACGGATAATGTCTTAAGTGAGGAGTCAATGCTGCATTCAACATCTGTGTTTTACATTATTCCCCTAATTTTTCAATATACCATTTCAGGAATTAGTGGAATCTATACAATGGGCAAACACACATTGACTCACTGTTAAAACGACTCAGTATTATAGTGTACTTACTCAAGTAAGATTATTCTAGCTGAGGTCTGAAATTGCTTTTCTGGCCTGAAGACATTAATAGAAATTAGTTTGATGGAGTTGTTATCCTATAATGAAATTGCAAGCTGTGTCTCAACAGTATCTTTTCTTGAGTCTTCCCTCTCTAAAACTCTGCTAAAAAGTTTTTTCTTGGTAAATTGATTTTCTTCTTCCCTTAGTTTTTAAATACACATGGATGCAGAGCCATTTAACCTTGACCTTCACTTCAGCTGTACAGAAATTCAAAGATTTAATTCAATATACCTAGTATGACAAGGAGAAGCCTGCATGCCTAAGGAGAAGCGGAGACTCATGCAATAAGCAGTGGAGATATACAGGCAATTCTCAAAAATAAGCAAAAGCAAAACCAAATAAATAAATAAAAACAAGCGAACAAGCAAAACACCACAAAACATCCTTCAGATACAGATTCTCAACCAGGTATTTAATAAATCTGATGTTTTAAAGTTGATAGGTGTTTAAAATTCAATCTTTCTTATCTAGCAGGTCTGTTACAACCTAAACACCCCCCTGCTTAGAAATCAAATTTTTCTAGTCCTTTGATTTTTAGTGGGAATTTTTGGGTTGGTTTGTTTGTTTTCTTGTTTTTTAATAAAACAGGTTTGGAGTGCATAGAATCACAGGCACAATCAAAGGACCTCTGTAAGCAATAGTCCTACACCTCACTAGAGAAGGTTTAATTTAGATCATGTTGCTTATATGTGTTAATGTGCTTAATTTAAGAATAAAAGTCTACTTCAAAGTTCTAATCAGCTTGAGGTACTGTTGCAGATTCATATCTCTCAGAATCACAGAATGATAAGGGTTGGAAGGGACTTCGAAAGATCATCTAATCCAACCTACCTGCCAGAGCAGGACCACCTAGAGCAGGTCACATAGGAACACATCCAGGCAGGTTTTAAACGTCTCCAGAGAAGGAGACTCCACAACCCTTCTGGGCAGCCTGTTCCAGTGCTCTGTCACCCTCACCGTGAAAAATTTTTCCTTATGTTTCTGCAGAACCTCTTATGTTCCAGCTTGAACCCATTGCCCTTTGTCCTGCTATTGAACATCACAGAGAAGAGCCTGGCTCCATCCTCCTGACACTTTACATATTTACCAACTTTAATAAGGTCACCTCTCAGTCTCCTCTTTCTCCAGCTAAAGAGACCCAGCTCACTCAACTTTTTATCATAAGAGAGATGCTCCACTCTCTTAACCATCTTTGTGGCTCTGTGCTTGACTCTTTCAAGCAATTTCCTGTCCTTCTTGAACCAAGGGGCCTGGGACTGAACACAATATTCCATATGCAGCTTCACCAAGGGAGAGTAGAGGGGGAGGAGAACCTCTCTCAACCTACTAACCACACCGCTTCTAATACACCCCAGGATGCCACTGGCCTTCTTGGCCACGAGAGCACACTGCTGGCTCATGGTCATCCTGCTGTCCACCAGGACCCCAGGTCCCTTTCCCCTATGCTACACTCTAACAGGGCAGTCCCCAGCTTATACTGGTACATGGGGTTATTCTTTCCCAGATGCAAGACTCTACACTTACCCTTGTTGTATTTCATTAGATTTCCCCCTGCCCAACTCTCCAGCCTGTTTAGGTCTTGCTGAATGGCAGCACAGCCTTCTGCTGTGTCAGCCACTCCTCCCAGTTTTGTATCACCAGCAAAACTGCTGGCAGCGCTCTCTGTTCCCTCATCCAGGTCACTGATGAATATATTGAATTGTAGTGGCACCAGTACCAGCCCCTGAGGGATTCCACTAGATACAGGCCTCCAACTTGACTCTGCCTCGCTGACCACAACTCTCTAACTTCTTTTTTTCAACCACTTCACAATCTGCTTCACTACCTGATCATCCAGACCACACTTTCTCAGTTTATCTGCGAGGATGCTGTGGGAGACATTGTCAGATGCTTTACTGAAATAGAGGTCAACCACATCCACTGCACTACCATAATTTCGCACTGTGCAGGGGGTTGTTCTTTCCCACATGCAGGACTCTACACTTGCCCTTGTTGTGTTTCATTTGATTTCTCCCTGCCCAACTCTCCAGCCTGTTTAGGTCTTGCTGAATGGCAGCACAGCCTTCTGCTGTGTCAGCCACTCCTCCCAGTTTTGTATCACCAGCAAAACTGCTGGCAGCGCTCTCTGTTCCCTCATCCAGGTCACTGATGAATATATTGAATTGTAGTGGCACCAGTACCAGCCCCTGAGGGATTCCACTAGATACAGGCCTCCAACTTGACTCTGCCTCCCTGACCACAACTCTCTAACTTCTTTTTTTCAACCACTTCACAATCTGCTTCACTACCTGATCATCCAGACCACACTTTCTCAGTTTATCTGCGAGGATGCTGTGGGAGACATTGTCAGATGCTTTACTGAAATAGAGGTCAACCACATCCACTGCACTACCATAATTTCTCTCCACCGTATGTTACACTTCTCCAGATCAAAATTGTAATATGCAATAGTTATACCACTGTTCTTTAAGTTTTTCAGGGTTTTGCTTTGGGGAGCAAACGGGGGCAATAATTTCAGGTTGATCAAGGTATTTCCATGATTTACCGTGCATGTGGAAAAATTATACATATGCATACCACTAGGCTTCACACAAGAAACTGCCTTTGCTATTGTTCCTCAAAATGTGCACACATTTTAAGTATCCAATACTAATAACAGGTTTTCACTGGTAGCATCATCAATCATCACATAAGTTAACCATGAGATCCATTTGGAACTACCGTAATTAATATCTATTTACAAATACAGATGAATAGAAATTGTTAACTTCTTTTTTTTCCTGAATGAAGAGGGAGCGAAAACGCTCCCTTACTGTCCAGAAATCTTTCATCTGTTTAGGATTCATCCATCAGTACTTTAGGAAAAAGACACCAATCAGGTAACTCCAACCCAAATTCTAAGTTTATACATAGAACACATTGATATCACTAAAATATATTTCAGGCACTCTGAAATCTTGCAGAATAAGCCAACTGTTATGTAGCTAACGTGTCATAGTTTTGCCCAATATTATTCACCTATTCACACAAATACATTGTGTTTTCAAGGGAAAAAAAAAAATCAAAAAAATTGGGAGATTTGTTTTCTTTTTTTTGGAAGTAGGTAACTGCATAGCTGTGTGTACTGAAAACACAGATTTCTATTTGCTGTGGCAAGAGCTGAAGCTACCAACTGAATTTGCACTATATAGTAATGTCTGCATAGGCTGAGTAACAGAGGTATTTCTAAATGAGAGTCACTAAGTATCTTTTGCTTTTAAGATGAAGTAGTTACCAAAACAGAACTTGGGTCTTTGCAAAACTACGTTTCATATTAAACAATTTCTTTAACCAGAAACTGTGACTCCTAGCCTTCAGCATTAAGCAGCATACTACATAATTTTTAAAAAGAGTTCCTAACGAACCACAGTCCAGTGGTATTTAGCCCAGACGGTATTTAGTCTTGGTCTTCCTCTTCAAGTTTCATCATAAAGTCATGGTGAACTTAAACTGCAATTCCTGTGGTGGAATAATAAGCCAAGAGATAAACAAAATTGATTTTAATTAATCAATGAGTTGAGTTGCTGCAAAGTGAGTCAATGATCAAGGGGAATCAATGTGTTATAAGTATGACCTTGCTTCTGCTCAGTTCACTGGTTTTCAACTCAAAATTTGAGGATAAAGACATTCTAAACTCCTTACTCCTTTATCTTGCATATCTATCTCAGAAGTAAGAATTATAGTCATTTATACAATACTTTTAAGTCTGTATACAAGTTGTATTCAACAACAGACAGAATTGGCAACCATCAATACACTAAATATAAACATGCATATTCACATATACTTATATGCTAGTTCTGCTGGAAAATGACACCCTAGATTTAGTTTGTTACCTACCAATTCAACATCTACCAAATCTCTGTATTTTCTATTATATTCTGTACTGAAAATAAACTATTAAATAAAATTGGCATGACACTGAAAATTAATCAGTTTTAGAAAATCAATCAGCTTTGTTATTAAACCTGTAGATTGTAATAAGGACAAGCTGTATCCTTAAAAAAACATACACATTTTGCTTACAGTTTACTTGGAGCTGGACATAAATGTGTATGCAAGTGGGTGCTGGCACATGAATGCCTCACTTCAATCTAAACTGATACAGAATTGTTTCAAAAGTACATTCGTCTGTAACACTATGGAATAGTTTTATTTGATAATATATCCTTTCCAAGAAGAAAAGTGTATTACTTAAACAAACAAACAAACAAACAAAAAACACCTATCTGCTCAACAGAGAAACTCAGAGGTCCCATTTTATATGTTAAAAGAAGCAGGCATATCAAGCTAATGGCTCTTCACAGGCCTGATTACTGTGAGACTGACACTTGCTGATTATAGAGCAGTGTTGCAAAGCAATGTACACACTAAAAATCCACAGCCACCCTCACTCTTTTATAGACATCATCCTACTCATGTATCCTACTGTATCACAAAGCACAGGATATAAACAAACATCTTGACTACTGTTTGAACACTAGCTACGAAATGATTCATCCATAGGACTGCACTTGTTTCAAGTTTTCTGGAATTATCCTAGAGAATAAGTAAAATTCACCAGAAATTGCCATATAGAGTGGCTGCATTCTTCATAATCCACAGAAGGAATTACAGTCAGAGCAGACAATGCTCTAACCAAAGATGGGTTAGGTAAATTTGTGGGTGCCCAGCACTTCCTTTCACTAGAGGAATGGTCTCCATGCAAAGCTTGTCTCCATGCACTTGAATTTTTTTTTGCAGAACTTTGTGCAAAATGTGCACCTTCAGTGCATGGCTAATATCACAAAATATTTTCAGTCACTTCTAAAACCACATACAGGAAACACCGTTTTTGGCCTAGTTTTAAAACAATCATACAGTCTTTTAATTGAGAAATAGGAAAATGTTTCTACTCTCAAGCTGGAACTTGAACAACAACATTCCCCTAGGATATAGAACTGGATTTTCCTCTTCTTAAGGGAAAAAAAATATCTCTCCTAAATCTGACATCATTAGAAGAATTTGAAGTTAGGGGTTGAGAGGTTAAGGTGGAAATCATAACCAATGACCGCAAAAAATATGGCTAGAATTTTACATTTGCTGGAGTTTGGCTACTTAGCTTTGCAAAGAATTTAACTTCAGAGCATAGAGGATAATTTCTTATGCTGCCTAGGATTTCTTCTCAATTATTCATGATTCAAAGTGGATGATCATCATTATTTACAGGTCAGGAAATTTTCAGATCCAGACATAGCTTTTGGATATGAAGCGGATATGTCTTCCATCCATTCTCTACCTGTCCAAGCTCCCACATCACAACAGTCAGCAAAGATTATTGTGCATCCTCATCACATCACACTCAGCCTGTCTTTTCTATCTGTAACAATACCTCAAGCTGATTAGAATTTTTGAGGTATACTTTTTTTTTTTTTTAAATTAAGCGCATTAAGAGCATCTGAGCATCTTTTCCAGGCTAAGAAGTCCTAACCTCCTAATAAGCTGTTACACATCTAATTGTCATCCTTTCTGGGAAACCAGAAATTGAGTCTAATTCTATTCTCATGTATAACACTGTAAGCTATGTAGAACTCTTAAATCAGCAACAAATAAGAAATGCTAAAATTCATGTGAAGGATCAGATTTTTTTTTCTTTTAGAAAATGTATTGCAGATTCACTTAAATATAGGAAATAAATTGTAAAAAATTGTATGAATAATGCCCATTAAAATTATGCAAAACATTTACGTATCATCTTCAAAAAAGCCCAAAGTATCATAACCACTTTATTAAAAAAGAAGATCATATAGCTTATTGGATATACTCAATGTCCATCGTCCTCATGGGTAATACGCTATTTTTAATGAAACCTATAGGTTAGACTCTTGAAATTCTAAACAGTGTTTGACAGGGAGCAACTCTGCAGGCTGCAAATCAACAGATGACAACCAAAAAAAACATAGAATTAAGTGAGTCAAAGTACTTTTTCATTTGATATGACAGTTTGGGTTTGTTTTGTTTGGTTTTTGGTTTGGTTTTTTTGGGTTTTTTTGAGTGATAAATAACTTTGCTGTTATTGATTTTCACACCTTCTGGTATAAGGCTAACAACCCATATGAAACTGTGACACACACTCCTCAGTTTGCCACATTAAAGGAAAATGAAGAAAGGTGACTTAAGTTAGCAGGTTGATGAAGTATAACAAGACTTCCTAAATACTAGCATAAACATAAAATTAGTTACTTCTGTGTTTCTTTGAAATAAATTATCAATTTTTAAAATTAAAAAGCCCATAATTTACATAGCCTTCAACTTCTTAATGGATATAGGCTCCACTCATTCCAAAATAGAAGCTTCCTATAATGCTACTTGAAAGAATTCCACTACTTCCACACTAGAAAAGAACAAAACCTTTCAAACTTAGAACTTATACATTACTGTTAGGATTTCTTACTTCAACAATTATTACTGCAACACTTGCTAAGTCAAGAATTGTATACTTTCTCCTGTACATTGTGAAAAGTTAATTTGCATAGAACTGATACAGAAAATGGTGCTAGTGTGGCTTTTTATTTCTGCTGCTGTTTTTTTACTTCAGAGGAAGGATGTAGAAAGTTCTGGCTATTGAATTTATTGTTTACTAAGGCAACACAGTCCTAACTATTTAGGCTCCCTAGTTAATTAGTTCATGAGTATGAAAAGCTTAATTGATTGAATTTACTTGGGATTATTTTGGTTTTGAGGCTATAATCCAGAAAAGTAATTTGCTTACCATCTAGCTAAAACAATTAATTTTGTTTAGGTTTCTGTACTGAAGAAAACAGTGTAATTTTCCTGTAATTAATAACAACAATTTGGTAGTTATGTATCCACATATTCATGCAGAAGTGAGATTCAGAACAAAGTATATACCTGCATCAGAAGTCTTGCTGCATGGTCATATCACTTTTCCTCTGTCAAATCCCCTTGAGGTATAACTCTCAACAAAAAAAAAATTCCTTGGGGAAATTTCCAAAAACTCTACTGTATTTATTTCTCTGTATAGTTACTTATTTATTTATTTAGTTATTTATTGTGCAAAGGCAATTACATTCTTAATAAACATAAATATTGTTTATTGTAATGCTGTGACAGTGAAGTACAGTATGCAGTATACAATTGATTAATCAAAGTTTCCAATATTTTGTTGAAAAAGATTACCCACTTGAAAAAAGTTTTTTATTACAGACACAAAATTAATGTCATGACATGGATTTTTTTGCTTTGGCTATTCTCTGTCAAGATAAAAACTCCCTTTTTTTTTTTTTTTGACTAACCATTAAAAAGAAGAAACAGTAAAGCAAGTAAAACTTCAAAAAGCTTTTAAGCCTCAAAAAAAAAAAAAAAAAAACCAAATTACATGCACCAAACCCTCTAACCAAAGGAAAATAACCACACCTGACTAAGCTTACAGACTTAGCTGTAGGTCCTACAAATGCAACATACTGCTGAGGTACAGTATGTTTTTACTGATGACTCCACAATGATCAGCAGTCTCCAAAAACATCTACAGATGCCCCTGGAATCCTGAAGTTCACTGAATACTGATTAGCTATTAGAAGAAGCTTTCCCCTTACCCAACACATGGGGTAAGGTACATTACTAAAATGGTTATGTTAAGGAGTAGGAACCTTTACTCTTGGGCTAAAAAACTGGAAATGAAGGACCAAAGCAAAGGTTAGTATCAGAGGAAGCTTGTGAACCAAAAAAGGCTAGTAAAAGATGCAAGTATGTTTTTCATTCTTTCATTCCTGTAATTTAATAAGTTTATACAGCTTTGCTGCAACATAATAAAGTTTATTTTAGGACCTCCACAGAGAAGTGCATATTACACAAATATTTTGGTTCCAAAATACAGACATCACAGTCATTTAATTGAATTTGGAAAAGGTTAGATTTTAGGCTTTATTTTGCTTTAAAAGTGTATAAATAAATCTTCTGGCAAGAAGTATGTTATTAATTTCTAAAAAATAAGTGTGCTTAGACACAACTGTCATGTTCTAAATCATATACAAAAACCACAAACAAATGAAGGAAACCAATATCTAGAGGAGATCTTAAATCAGTGATGGTGGAAGCTTTATTTCCATGCTTGTAAAAATGAAAAACCTTTATTTGTTTGGTAGTAACATACCACGGTCTTTCTTCCCCCAGTAAATATATAAATTTTTCCCAATAAGCACATCCAGTTCATTGCAAATAGATCCTTATGATGACAGCAGAGTTATTTGGTAGAAATTCATGCACCACCATCTGACAGTTCTCAGAAGATTTTAAAAATAGAGTTGGGGTTTCCGTTGTCAGTTTATTCCTTCAGCAGTGGTTGGATCAAAGCCTGCTCTCAACTCTGGAACATACTTTCATATCTTATATCAGGTCATCAGCAAGGCAGAATAAGCAAATCATTAGACAGCAATAAAATGTTGTCAGACCTTTTTCACAAAAAGTAATACTTCTGAATGAAAAATTCCTTCAGAAAGTTAAGTATTTCAGTATTGACCATTTTGCTTCTTTTTTTCAATACAACTTCCAGGTTGTAGACATGCCATTGAAACATTTACATAGTTTGATGTATTTTATATCACAGCTTTCCCCACCTCTTGCCTTGCCCAGTTCTTTATGGAAATGAGATAGCATAAGGTTTTGACAAAAAAAGGAAGAACCACACCAAATACCAAGACTAAAAGTAACATTGAAATATTTATTCACTAGCTCTCATAAAAGATGGCTACTACATATTCTTTAATATCACTCGCTTGATTTTAAACTGTAAGGCAGAAGAAAAAAGAAGCTTTACCAATGGAGCTGGGATGAACTAACCATGCAGATCAGCTTGATGCACACCAGTGGCAAAATAAGCATGTCCTCTCCTATCAGCCAATGTCCTGTCTTGCTTTAAGAAATGAAGGGACTTTAACTGCACACATTCATTCTCCGAATGCTACATGGACCAAAAGCATCAAGATACCTTTTGTTCTGATCAAGGAAGTGGAATCAGCCGTGGAATCAGCCAAGAAAGGCATCTCCTGCATAAGTACTTCATCACCTACTGGACCTGTTAGAGTGGGTCCCAAGAGGGCCATGGAAAAGATCAAGGGCTAAATCACCTCTTCTGTGAGGAAAGGCTGAGAGAGTTGGGCTTGTTCAAGGTGGACCTTGTAGCAGCTTTTTGGTACTTTAAGGGGGCTTATAAGAAAGATGGAAAGAAACTTTTTACCAGGGCCTGTAGTGTCAGGACAAAGGGCAACAGTTTTAAACTGAAAGAAGGTAGATTTAAATTTGACACAAGGAAGAATTTTTTAGGATGAGGCTAGTAAGACATTAGAACCCATTGTCCAGAGAAGCTGTGGATGCTCCATCATTGGAACTGTTCACGGTCAGGTTGGACAGGACTCAGAGCAACCTGATCTAGTGAAAAATGCCCCTGCCTGGGGCAGGAGGTTAGACTAGATATTGTTTAAAGGTCCCTTCCAACCCAAACCAGTCTATGATTCCATGAATTGTGGTGTCAGTATTGGCATGCTTCACAACTTCGTCATTCATGACCTCTGGCATAATATTATATAAGCAAATGAAGAAATGACAAGATTTATTAGGACAGGAGGGTGTTATAGTTCATTTTAATAGAGTATCATTTTGGAGATAGAAATGAATGCAAGAAATGTTACTGCATATGTACATATTCGCATGTGTTTTGTTTATTTCCCCCATTGCTTTTACATCTGGTGCAAGTGATATACTGGCAGGTGAACAAGTTAGCAAAAGAAAAATATAACACATGACAGCCATATGACAAATTTATATTCAGTAATTAACTGGTAACTGAATTTTGCAAATATAAGAGACAAAAATTGACATAATAAATTCAACCTACATAGTTCAGCTGATAAATTTTTACCGTTTAACAGATGATCAGAAATATAAATGGAATAGTGAGTGCCTTGTCTCAATTACAGATGAACTCATTTTAAAAACTTGGCACCTGCCAGTAAGAAGGAATCCAAATAGAAGCTGTCAGACGTTTGGAATCTTAGTGCGTGACCACTACCAGATTAGTAAAGATACCACTAGCAACAGACATTTTGGTTGTATCTATTTCAAATGAGAATGGGTGTGCACAGTACTTAGCATATTCTTTAAACCAAGTATCCTGTATATAAAATCACTGTTGTCTCTAAACTATCAACTATAAGTATCTCAGATGTTTATTAACATTACAGTTTGTAAAAGAAAGTAAGATTTCCCTTTCGTACTAACAGATTTTGCTAAGAAACTTAAATGGTGACTCAGAGGCAAAAGTCCTGTGGCTCTTTTTAAAAAAACTAATACCAATCAGAGCTTTACATGTTGTCTAGGACAACTGTTAACAAGAGGATTAACTTAGGATATAGCTTTGAAAATTAAGAACCTACAAGGGGACAAACTATTATCGATCTTAAATTGTAGGATTTTGGAAAAGGTTCTACAAAAAGATGAAATGAAGCAGACATTTGCTCAGTTAGATTATGAACTTATAGGCTAGCTCCTTTCTACATGATAATAGAGGAGACATTTTAAATTTTAATTTTTTTTAAATAGAGCTCTAAGAGGAGATTTTACAGTGTTACAATTACCTGAATTTAAGACCTCTCCTTGACAGGTACGTATAGCAGAACCACAGAAAAATGGGAAGTAGCAATTAAATACAGAGTGTTTGCAAGACCCAGGTCTTTGCATTAAGTGTCAGAATCAGAGCAAGGCTTTGACTGGCAAATAAATAGTTAAATACTACTTATAAAGTTTTGAAAAGCAAGAAAAGCAAGACATAAGAGCTGGAATGGCACTATATAAACAAGTTTTTGCCAAGGACCCTAAGATGAGATGACATCAATGATGAGAAAACAAGCAGAAATCCAGAGAACCACAGGCTTTAGTTGATGCCCATCTTTTTAATCGTAACTTTTATCCTAGGGAAAAACAATGACACATTTTAAAGGGAGTTTCAATCACGAAAGCAAAGATTTAGGCTAAATTCCAGGCTTCTTCCCCAAACTTACTGAAATATGGCTGTGGATATACAGCAAATGAGCTGCCAGGCCTGCATGGTTTGAAATAGGAATAAGAATGAAATAGGTATGAATCAGGTTCAAATGTTTACCTGTAGACAGAGAGGATCATAAATCAAAAACAATTCTAAAGGAACTACAATACCTGTGGCTATTCTATACTAATAAACAAACAGATATATTAAAGTACAGACATCTATGGGTATATTCACTCAATATACAGATATATTAATGGATATAGAGAACAATAAAGAGTTTTTACACACAGTGCTCGTCTTCAGTTAATTAAACTTCTCCGATAATATCCTTATTGAGTGAAGGCCAGACTGGTACATAATGCCATCATATATCTGGTAGCATATATTATATTACCAAGGAAAAAAAAAATAAATTAATGTCTGCAAAGCTTTTAAAATTTACTAGAAAATTAACACCTTTCAATGGCAAATTTAGTTCTATGGACCTAGAGGCTTTATACATGACTCATCATCAACCACAATTACTTCCCCAATGTTAAACTGCAGAACTAAAAGGAGTTTTTTTTAAGTGAACTGTAGCACCTACAAATTACCCTTAAATATGCTTAATATGAAGAAACAATGCCTTGGATATCCAGCTACATCTTTCGTTTCTTAGTCCGTAGCAGTATCTATTTTGATACTGCACTATGTATGTGCACATACCTGTTAGCTTACTGTGTTTTCCAACAGTAAAACTTTTCAAAAAACAGGCTGCTAAGATTAATTACAAACCTGTTTCAACAAAAAAACAATCTGAAAACCATAAATTACTGCCATTTATATTTAAAACTAAGTACCTGTTACAATTCTAATTATGACTTGCTGGAAATTGATTTCAGAATTGAGCTCTCTGATATTTTTGGCAATTCTTTAAAACAAAAACCTCACTATACTCAGTAATCATCCACATCTGCTACAGTTAGAAGTGAAAACACATCAGATGCAGGAAAAATTACAACAGAAATCTTCCAAATAGGAATTGAAAAACACAGCAGATATTTTAACACCCTTCATACAAAATACATGGAAAAGGGCAGAATGAAGTAGAAAAGATGATACACAAATGAAGCATTAAAATTGAAGTACATTCCACTCAAGGTTTAGACTAGAACTGGCAGGGACAGGATATTTAAAGGGCATAAATAAATCATATCCATCACATATATCCTTAAAAAAAAAAAAGAAAAAGTCAAAACACTAAAGCTGCATAGCAGTTTCCCCTGCACAGTGATTTCAAAGATGCCTTACAGTCATGGCTGCTCCAGTAGGAGATACCTACATATCTGCAAGCAATAGCAGTGTTTCAAAAAAACGGTGACGAATCAATTAGTATCTTCTCTCAGTGCTCTCATTACATTGGATCTGTAATTGAGAACAACTACAGTTAATGGGAATAGAATAATTTCCCAGAAAATTAAGACAAATATTTCTCTCTGTCTAATCGATGTTAAAAAACACAATAAAGACATGTTCATTTGCTTTGGTTTTTTTTCATAAATTAGATGGTGAACTCTGCCAAAGCCAAGTGCACTTAATTTTGTAGTTAAGCTGATCTCAGCCAATAAAAGAATCAGTATCACTGTTTCCGACTGCTTCAATCCCAGACAAGCAGTGCTTGCTTGCTTGCCTGCAAATTGCTTCTTAGGCTTCACTTACAAAGTCTGTACTCTCTTGTTTGACCAAAAATCAGGCATCATATTCACTAACAGATTAAAGCTAAGCCTTCGTAAGTTTTCAGCAGAGAAGTTAATGAAATTTTACTTCTATCTAATCGTCGCTTACATTCTTCGCGCTTTGAAATTTTTAACCACAGAGAATCATGTCAAAAGATGATGAATTGGAAGCAACCTTTAGAGACTGTCTAGTCCTACCTTTGTGCTCAAAGCAGAGTCAATAGTAGTGAGGTGCTCAGGACCATATCCAGTCAGGTTCTGAACACCTCCTGAGACAGAGACTCCACAGCCTTTCTGGACAATCTGTTCCACTGAGTGATAATTCCCATCACAGAGGGGGAAAAAAAAAACAAAAACAAACCCCAACAGTTAAAAAATCAGGACTAGGATTGATGTTTGTTAGTGAAACTCTATCTAGACTCACAAGCACACAAAAATTTGCAATTCCTTCAACTACCACCACAGGCCCTCTGCCTAACTAATATCTGGGCCTCATACTTGCCACCTTGCCCAGTTTGTAGTTTGAAAATTACACAGTCATGCCCATGTGTAAAGAGGATAAAGTTGATCACAAAGTCCAAGTCATGTACACCATGCAGCTGCATGCCTGGAAGCATGAAACTCAGCACCGGATGAGGTGGCAAGCACTGGAAGAGGATGGCAACCATCACTAGATGTATTATCTGGTGTTATCTGGATGCCTGGGGGAGTGTAAAACAGGGCAGAGGCCTCGTGGTCCCAGTCTCCCATTTTATTTGCCCTAAACAAAAGGAGCCGCTACCTCCACCCATGCAGGTGTGATTTAACAGACGTTGTGGTATTAACATAAATGATAAGGTTGTCTATAGTTATCTCCACCTGGATGTATACCCTAGTGATGTAATGTAAAAGTTCATATATAAATAGCATCCCAATTTCAGCCTAAAAATCAGGACAGGATCAACTTGAAACCAAACCAACAGCCAGACGGATTGACGAATTTGCTCCTTCTCCGTTCCCCCCACTCAGGACACCTTGTGGGTAAGATTATGTCAGCTAACACTGAGAGATAGACTTTTTCCTCCCTGGATACATTTCACATTTTCTCCTCAAGTGCATTTTTATGCTTCCCTGAGTGTATCCTTGGCCTTTGTCATTACTTTACTGTTTCTTGTTCCACTGTATCTCTGTTCTATGGGCTTGTCCATTTGCCAGGCAGCCAGGCCTACAGCAGGCAAGTTGTTACTGTTGTTAGTATGTGTGTGTGTGTGTATAGTGCATCGTTGTTAGTGATAAACCTTTAGTTAGACCTGGAGCTTTTATCACCAGCAATCCAAAAGAACCTGTTGCTGTAAGATGATTACTATTTGTCTCCTGATGTGCATCTGTTGTATATTCGGTGCTGGCCTCACAAGACCGGATTTATTTCTCCATTTTTGCAACACCATGCACCCAGGTTATGGGAAAAATATAAACTTCAGTCCCCTCCAGCAACTGATGCCTTGGCACACAGACCCTGCAAATAGTAGTTTCCACTCTAGCTGCTCACGCTAACACCCTCACTTCATTTCCCTCATGCCAGATCCCCACAGATTGCACCTAGGATGCACAGGACCCATGACCCATAGTCCCACACCAGCAGCTAATACTGAAATTCTCACTTGCTCCATTTGTTGATACAAACACAAGTGTCCCCTCACCCAGAGTCTGATTCAAGTTGTGGGCTCAAATTCTCTCATCCCTGTTCATCCAACAGCGGTCAGTCCTTCTAAGATCCATAGCCCCAGAAGCTACTGATGGAGATACTCTTCTTGCTCTAGTTGCTGGCATCACAGGTACAGAAGCCAAGGTATGATTCCCATTGCTGACTCCAAATTCACTCCCTCTAGCTTGCCCTGTGGCTAACACTTGATCCTTCCAGCAATAATGCACAGGGTAGAGAGCAAGATTACATGAAAAACAGTTAAGAAATCATTTAATAGGAAGATAAAGTGCAGTGATCATTCACAGTGCTGTCAGGCAAGCATACTAAGGGACACAATTTACACACAACCAGGTCTTTTAATATCCCCTCCTCTCTATCCCCTAACATCACCTTGCTCTTTCCCAATCTTCCTCACCTAAACATCTCTTCCTAAGTTTTGCAGAGTCCTACAGAACCTCCTCAAATATTCAAAATCTTCATGTTTGCCTTATTATCAGTTACAAAGTCCACACTAGCCTTCTCCAAAGTGCTGGCTGTAGTTTCTTAATGGACCATGAATTAATAGCTGAAGAGATTTGATTTTTGTTATTGTCACCATTTTCCCATGTCTACTAGACTTGTATCTCTGTGTGGTTTTGTTTATCTAACAATTCCCCCACTTCATGCTTTCTTCTCCACTTATTCCTTCTTTTAAGAATGAAAAGAAAAGATTCAGCAAAGATTTTAATGCTACTCAGGGAAGGAAATATGTTAGGAAAGAACCTACAGCATGCTCAAAGTTTTTAATTTCAAAACCAGCTACACAAGGTGGACTTCTTGATGAGTGGTTTATAAAGCAGAAAAAAAGCTGCAGGCTTCACAGCATGTTAAGTTTGCATGTGATCAAAACGCATGACCTAAAATGTATGGAACATTGGTGGTTTTCCAGTGCTATGCCATCATAAACAACTTTGGTTCAACCCACTGCTGATGCAGATACAATGCAGCACACAGTTGTAAGTGATAAAGCAAAAGAACATTTCACTTTTCCTATTTCAGGTGCAAACACTTCTTCTGTTTCAGAGTTACAAATTTTCTTCCTTAAGTTTACAAGTTATTGTGTGCCTGCCTGAACTTTCAAAATTCATGATTGCACTGCTTGCTTCCATGAAAGACCAGTTATTGCTGCTGGAGAGCTAAATTAGATCTTCTAATCAGGAATACTGAGACTGATTTTATACTTAAATGCCCCAAGTTGGATTCATATCTTTCTGGACATATGAAAAAACAGAAGGAAATCATAAAATCTATCACCAGTTGAAGCTGCCTTGTGGGGGAACTGTTGAATTCCCACTCTGTGTTTCTCTCACAGAAATTACTGCTTGACATCCACTATTTTAAAATGTTAATGTACACAAAACTCATCTGAGGTAAGAAAACTATTTACTTAGGAATATTCAGTTATTCCATGGCACTTTTTTTTTTTTTTCCAAATCTAGACCCACATTTTGCTTCATATAGACTCTAACTTTTTGTTCACCTAAATCTGCAACAGATAAGCAAAATGTCTGATTTTACTACTGCCAGGTAGATCAGCAGGTGGTGTTGCTTTAACACTTTCCCTCATCCTTAAAAAAACCAAACAGAAGTAGAGGTGAGATAGGCAGAGATTTAGAGTTACCTGTAGGACCTTCTCTTCATATTAATTTTCATAAGAAAACCAGAGAAGCTATGACCCAAAATATAGATAAATAAAATTTCAGATTTTAATAGAACAACTAGAATTAAATAAATAGTGAAAATTTTGTGAACTCCACAAAATATAAAGGATGTTAAGGTACTTGAATGCATCCAGGGGAGGGTAACAAAGCTAGTGAAAGGAATGGAAGGCATGTCTCATGAGTGGCTGAGGACTCTGGGTTTTTGGGTTTGGAGAGAAGAACACCAAGGGGCAACTTCATTGCTCTCTTGTTTCCTGAGGAGAGGAAGTGGAAAAGGAGGTGCTGATCTCTTCTCCCTGGTATGTAGCGATAGGATGTTCAGGAGTGGTTCAAAGCTGCAGCTGGGGAGCTTTAGAATAGACATGAGGAACCATTTCCTTACTGAGAGGGTGGCCAATCACAGTAACAGGCTTCCTAAAGAGGTAGTCAATGCCCCAAGCCTGTCAGTGTTTAAGAGGTATTTGGACAATGACCTTAACAACATGCTTTAACTTTTAATCAACCCTGAAATAGTCGGGCAGTTGGACTACATGATCATTGTAGATCCTTTCCAACTAAACTATTTATTCTAAATAGAAAAATATAAAGTTAGTAAGTAACGCTCAACAATATAAAGAGAGAAGCATAAACAACTATTGCCTGCCCATTTTGCCCCTGCATACAGATTCAAAGTTTGCTTCCAAGTTTGGTTTTACAAAAATCAAGTACTTTTTGTCCGGTAGCAAATCTAAGTGCTTAGAAATTTCTTTGTCTTCACTGGGGCCTCAATGGCTGCACCAAGTTCCTTTGAGAAGCTGTTACTTGAGCTGTAGCCTCCCACTTGCATGTTATTTCCAAGCTACTGCTACACTACAGTAGAATATTTCCACCCCTCACTGTTCCCAAGATAACTACCAGGAAAGGAATCATCCCCTCCTTCTCAGTCTGTCCAGTCCCAACTCAGCTATTCTTAAGAGAAATTAACTACAAGAAATATTACCTGTGAAAGATGGTTTTCAGGAAATAACTGTATGTTCTAAAAAAAAAAAGTAGACTAGCACAGTCAGTTCTGTTACTACTCTTGTTTAAGATTCACTGCAGAGAAGCAAGTGAAGAAACATGAGCAGATCTTAAAGGTCTTTTCCAATCTAAACAATTCTATAATTCTATGATTTATCATGATGGTTTTACTCAGATCAGATTGAAAATACATTCAGTTACAAATCAGGTGTCTGAAGTTAGAGAATGGATAAGAATCAACTTCTGTATAGCTGAGTCCAGACAAGACAAAAAGCTTGGAAATAACTACTAGAGCAACTAGTGTGACTCTTTTGAGTGCTCCATCTGTGTTTCGCATCTGCAACACTGGAATGTTACTAAATCTAGAATTGTAAATCTGTAAAAATCACAACTGCTGTAGCCTCAGTGTTTCTGTACTTACACATGTATATTCAGATGCTGCATATTTCTATGCTTTCTATTTCACATAGGGACTAGCAGGCTTTAAATACCAGTCACAGAGCTTATTCAAATGGGAGTGAATTGAGGGCAAAAACTTGAGTACAAACAAATTATCTGTTGAGAAGTTATATGGAAAGAATTCAACAGCAATTTTCTAATCACAAACAAGCTAATAAAAATTCAAGCCACTGATTTACTCAAACAATGAAGACACAGTTATACAACAGAACTGAGAAAAATCTTTTCAAACTAGCATAACTGGTATCACCTTCTCCCTCCTGTAAACTCTAGTACTCACTTGCTTTCATACCTTATCCTGAATTAACAAATCATCTGGCTAGATTGCAAACTTCTGTCCTGGTTTGAATAAGAACAGAAATAATTCTCTTCAATGGTTTTACTTTCCAGCTCTGTTTCTTCTAAGTAACTGCATTTGCCTTCTGTAAAAATCTGCCATTAAATTCAGAGTCTGCTTCTAGCAGTGGTAACACTTGATGTTTAGAGTTAGTACCAAGGACTGGAGTGTGCAGAAAGCCTCTTGCTTACACTTGCTCTTGTGGAGACCAACCTCACTGCTAGATCTTGTGTGCCACGTGGAGGGGGTTGCAGAAAGCAGAAGGCTGCACCTGGGGGGAGGAGTGGACAGAACAAGTGGCCCTAAACTTACCAGTGAGGAATTCCATCCCATATACATAATATTCAGTATAAAGCTGAAGGATCTTGAGGGTCAGTTTCTCTTATTCAGTGACTGGTACCTGAGGATGACTCTGTCCACTCTGCCTTCAATTCCGATCTGTATATTCTGAATCCAGTTCCAGAATCAATCTCCTCAATCACCTAGTTACTGTCTGCTGCTGAGTCCAGTCTGGGACTTCTCCAGTGCCTCCTCCACAGCATCAATGGTGATGGTGATGTAACTACCACCAGGGGTTTTATATATATCTATTCCATGTTATTATTATTTTAATGAAAGCTGTTTTAGTTTTCTTTCCCCAATCTGTAAGTCTCTCTCCCTTTTTCCCTTTCTCTTCACCTTTTGGGAAGGGAGAGGGGTAAATAGAGAGCATGTCATATCTCTAGTGACCGGCCCAGCCCTAAACTTTGACGATTTGTTGTCTCCATATGAACATCATCTTGAATTATCACCTGGGAGCCAAAAGAAAGCCAGGAGGTTGAAGATGAGTAAAAACCATATCACAGAATATAGCTGAAAATAGTAACTGTAATTCCTATAAAAGTCAGTAATCATTAGAATGAAGTACAAAGCATAGATCTTTAAATTATTTTTTTTTTTTAAGATCTGTATAATATAACCTTCTGTTATATTAGTTTTACTAATCCAATGCTGAACTACATCTTACCAACACCAAATTTTTGCAGCTGTGGAATTTTTCAAGTTTTTTTAGATCCTCATTCATAATTAAATAAACAACATAGGACTACTTATTTCCATCCCCAACTTTTTTTTTTTTCTGGTTGTTAAAGCACCCATAAAAACCCCAAACCCTACTTCTTAGTTGAAATAACACAGAGATATTTTAACAGTTGTTACTGACACATTCTCTGACACTCTGATCTAGGTAGCTTTTTGTTTAGAGAATAAGTAGTTTGACCTGGAAGTCACAATAAATTTCCAGTAAAGTCTCACTTATTGAACAACCATACATATTTTCTAAAAATTAAGATATTACATAAACTCTTTACCAGACTTTATTTTATTCATTTCAGTTTCAAAAATAGATGCTTGAAGGTACACACTATGATTTGTGTTAGATACAAACATTAGGAAGCAAAGACAGATTCTTGCCTGAACTCTTTTGTTTAGATCTACTTCACTTGCACCCCTGAGATAAGGTTCCTGAAAATCTGAGTCTGGATCTAAGTTTCCTGCCTCTGGCCCATTTATAGGGAAAAAGGAGCCCTGATTATTAATTGAGAGTGGGTGGGATATCTTCTGGACAGAAAATACTGGGAGTGTTGTATAAGGTTCTGTTCACATAGTGAAATCTATAAAATGCTTTTTAATCTAAAGATAAGCATCGCTGAATATTTGACTTCAAAATAATCTGGGGACCCAGGTGGCTCCGAGTTGATTTTGAATCAGATTCAGAATTTAACTTTAGTTGGTTAACATTGATATTTCAATCTACTATGAATACAAAGTAAAAGATGAAGTATCAATGTTAACTACCACATGCAATCCAAATATTTTCAGACTGATGCTTCTTGAGTTTCAGTCAACGAACCTACAGTAAGAAATATGAGTTGCCACTAAGAGAGAAAATGCAGAAGATAACTCCTGTAGTTACTCAGCTCATCAGAAGTTAAAACAATTGTTTTACATCAAATCCCACAGAAAGCAAAAGGTAAACATTTACTGCACCTAACACAAGCATTTCAGAGAACTGCTCTGTATAATTCTTTCTAACAGTGAAAGTTTTGGCTGATATTTGAAAAGCTAGTCAGAAAAAAGTTACTGAATGTCAACAGTACCTTCAGAAAAGCACAACTCATTCAGATGTGCATTAGATTATTTTTGCATTAGATTATTCTACTATTACTTACAATATATAGAACATTACAAAAGTTTTGCAATATTATCAGCATCAGGCAGGAAATACTTGACAAGTGGCAACAGCCTTGTCATTCTTGGCAACCATCGTTATAACCATGACTCAACAATGGTTAGATACTTCAAATGTTATTAAAAAAAAAGTTAAAAAAATCACACCCCTCCCCTGCCAAATTCTGTTAGAGCATATTCTGTCACAGAATATATTACAGTGATATTAATCAGGTAGAAATTATTTTATATAAACCTAGCAAGCCACATAACTCTTACATTATTCTGCCTTCACTGTAGTCAATAATACACGCCGCTTGACAAAATTTTTTTTCGAACAGAAACTTTTTTAAGGTCACAATAACAGGACAGAATTCAATCTATTTGTCTTCATGTAAATTCTGCTTAAACTTTATAAGTTCACATGTATGTATGATGAGGAAAACCATTTTTGCCCACGGAATAAAATGTCTTTCTCCCTAGACAAGATTTTTAGGCAGAAATAAAGAACAGTAGGATAACCAGAAAGAAAAACCTTCAACTTTATTTGACTTTTTACTAAACAATTGACCATGTGAAAGGCATGGTTTGGTGTTTTGTTTTTTGTTTGTTTGTTTTAAATGACTGTACTAAAGAAAATTACAGGTATGGATAGGGCTGTTTAGTCCCAAAATACACAACTTTCATTATGTTGAATATACAGTGCTTAATCATGTTATGATTAAGCACACGATAACAAGGAATTTTTTTCACTTTTCAGTTATTTACTATATGCTGACTGCTGGTGTTGTCAGCTGTTATCTTTCAGATGAGAAAAATGAAATTTCAGATCAAAATAGTAGACTATATAGTGTCTTCTGTCACTTTCAGTGGCATGAAATCCCTCAGTTGTGGCTGTTACAATAAAACCCTCAGGATAAGCCTGAGTTAATTGTAAGGAATAGTATTTCCTTCACAGACACAAGAAACTAAATAACTAAATCATAAACACAGCAGACAAATGCATAAGCATATGGGGCATATTTTAAGCATTTTAAGCATATCTTAAACTCATAAGACCCCAAATTAAAGACAGACTTTTGCCAGTTAATTTAATGAAAGAAATTAGCCCTTCTGCACTTGCATTTTTGAATAAGATTACAAATATATTAACCAATCCTATATGACTACTTGTCTGCAGTTTTATAGGAGAAATCAAAAATGTTGTATCTGATAAAAAAAAAAAAAAAAAAAGTTTTAACATGTTTTCCAAATACTGTTATCTATAAAATCAGATTTCACAGTAAGGCAGTGAGTAAGCTTTTACATCTATTATATGACTGAGACAGACATACACCACTAACAGTTATTCTAAGACAGGAATTATGAGATTTAATTCCTCATACTGTATGGGCATCTACAGTTTATTAGTACAGTCTGATAATGTATTATTTGCAGACATACTGCAAATAAATTAGATACACTTATGCTGTGGAAAAAGCAATCGCACTGCAAGGACATCACTCTAACTTTTTTTAAATTTTTCGGATGAGACTGTTGACATGATTTTAATTATAGTAAGAAAGAAAAGGCTGTTTCAAGTAAGACTGACTGTCTCACACACAGACAAATACTTCAGACCTTTTTGAAGCTTTATTGGTTCAGTCCCCTACAAAGGGAATATGCTAAAGTATGAAAGAGTTATATGTTCACAGAAAGGTAGGTATGAAAATAATTATGTTGACTCTCAAGTTTTTTATACTGCAACTAGAGTGGCAAAGAGCTCTTTGCCGTGTTCAAGTTTTCTCACACTCTCTCCTCCATCTTCAACACAGCAGTTTTATTAGTTCAAATTAGAATTGGCTAGAATAATAGAAAACTTATAACCTATTACACCTAAACTTAAAAAAACCTCTTCAGTTCTACTTTCTTGGTTCTGTGTCTGTTCATTAGTATAAGGCTCACAGACATCTGAAGCTCCAACACAATTATTTTGTTCTTCTATTTTCAACCATATCCACTGAAGGAAAATCTGCTTATGAGGACAAATAAAACTGCTGAAGTGTCCTCCTATTTCTAGATCAAGGTTTCCACATCACTACAAACTTCACCCAGTCTTTCTCTTTCAAAATGTTGCATTTCTAGTTACAAAATTCACAGAATATCAACTTAAGGCCTGTACCAATAATTTTTTTGTGTTTTTCATTTTATTTCGAACTCAAAAGGTGACTTCAAAGATTCACAGCAACCTGCCTGACACTAGCTATTTATAAGTTGCACTCTATACAGAATCAACAAAATCTTAATAATTTTAGATGTGTTTTAGACTGTTGCTCTTCTCCATGAAGTTCCCACAAGAATACTTTCAAAACATGAAACTTACCTAGCCTAGCTATCAGTTCCTCCTTTTCAGTTTTGCTTGTCTCTCATGTCCTTTCCTTGCATCATCTCTCACCTCAGTCTCTGTCATATATTGATTTTCTTCACTCTTCATTTACCATGTCAATCTTGTAACTGCTTCTCTGTGTATTCTGTCTTCTTCACCATCCACCTCATGTTTCTACTCAGTTAAAGGAGAGTTCAGGCCGCTTCTGACGGGCATAGATATACCAAATGCCCAACTAATGCTTTTTTTTTTTTTTAAGCATAGCAAACTGAAGATCTGCCTGTTACTAAACTGAGTCTCTACTGAAAAATATACAACTGTGTGCTGTCCTGGGTAGTGCTAATAGACCTCCATTAAGTTAATTCGTTCCTTATTTCTAAATAGTCCTAAACATAAAACAAAGATCTCCTTATCCCTACACTAATTCTGTTCTTTGAAGTATGCCATCATACATATTCCATTCAAAGGTCATTTCACATATGCTACATCATTGTTTGATCACCAACTGTAAGGATCAGCAAAATGTAATGGGTTAGAGACTTGTTTACCACGTCTGTCTCAGTTTGTCTGCAAGAGTCTGGGAGCATCTGTTTAAGAGGCACACACCAGTCAAAAGACCTTCATGTCATACAAGCATATCCAAAAACAAAGAGCCTGTGTATTGTCATTAGCAGCAGTGGCTTTTACCACCTCTTACACATACCCATATGGCCAGAGGAACAAAATGTCCCATTTTTCTCTACTTCTCCATCACTATGCCTCCTATTGCCTTGTTGTACAGCTCTTTACTGCTTAGCAGGATCTTTATCTCTCCACCACTTCGCTTTTGAGTTCTGCATGGGAACCACAAATGGGTGAACATGATGTATTTGCAAGATGGTAGCACCCTTCTTTCTTTGTACCTCAAAAGCTACATATCTATCTCCTTCCTCACTGGATCACTTCATGCACTGGCACTTTGTACCCTGGTATTATCTCTACTTCTTTACCCAGATATTAGCTCCTGCCCCAACACAGGAGCTAACTGAGGAAAACAGAATAAAAAGACAAATTCCATCTCAATTTGTCAGAAATCAAAAAGAAACAGAAAAGCAGATACAGAACCTGACAGGAAGGAAAGTACAAGACAAAAGTATTCTTCAGTAGTTATTTCACGAACTGTATACAACAAGCAATGTGCTCAACTAAATCTGAAGGGCTTATATCACAGAGCTTTTTCACTACCATTTCCAGTGCACAAATACCTGAGATAAAACTAAGATCCTGTTTCCAGTCTAAGATGTACATCAGAAAACATAAGCACTCATAGCATGTATATGACAAACCAGAGAGCATACTTCATTTTTTAATACAATAATTATTATTGTTTGGTTCAAAACTGAGCCTTTCCCCTGTCCTTCCTGGAAAATACTGTACAGCATGTACAATCAAAATTTAAAAAGTTGTGGTCAGCGGCTCAATGTCCAAGACCAGTGAGAAGTGGCAGTCAGTACTGGGAATGGTGCTGTTTAACATCTTTGTTGTTGATATGGATGGTGGAAATGAGTGCACCATGCTGTGTGGTGCATTCGACATGCTGGAGCAAAGGGGTGCCATCCAGTGGGACCTTGACAGGCTTGAGAGATGAGCCTATGCCAGCCTCATGAAGTTCAACAAGGCCAAGTTCAAGGCCCTGCACCTGGGTCGGGGCAAGCATAAGTACAGGCTGGATGGAGTGTGGACTGAGAGTGGTCCTGAGGAGAAAGACATGGCAGTACTGGCTGATGGAAAGCTCAGCATAAGCAAACAACATGTTAATGCAGCCCAGAAAGCTAAGCTTATCCTCAGCTGCACCAAATGCAGCATGGTCAACAGGTCAAGGGAGGTGATGCTCTGCCTCTACTCCAGTCTCATGAGACCCCACCTGGACTATGGTATCCAGCTCTGGAGCCCCCAACACAAGAAGGACATGGACCTATTGGTGTGGGTCTAGAGAAGGCCACAAAGATTATCTGAGGGCTGGAATACCTCTCCTACAAGGACAGGCTGAGACTACTGGAGTTGTTCAGCCTGGAGAACAGAAGGCTCTGGGGATACCTCATTGCAACTTTCCACTGTCTGAAGGAGGCTTACAAAAAAGCTGGGGAGGGACTTTTTGCAAGGGCTTATAGTGATGGGACAAGGAGTAATGGCTTTGAACTGGAACACAGTAGATTTAGGTTAGCTGTAACGACGAAGCTCTTCACTAGGAGGATAGTGAGACACCAGAACACGTTGCCCAGTGAAGTTGTGGATACTCCATCACTGAAGGTGTTCAAAACCAGACTGGATGGGGCCTTGCACAACCCGGTCTCATGGGAGGTGTCCCTTGCCTGTGGCAGGTGGGTTGAAACTAGGTGATCTTTAAGGTCCCTTTCGACCAAACCCTTCTATGATTCTGTGAATACCTCCAATCTTTTCTGGTTATACTATGAGAGAATAGCTGGGATATCCATTAGCTAATACATTGTTACATTATTTTCATATCAAACTAATTGTACTAGTAACAGTTTTCATAAGCCATCAAGAGAAATCAGAACAAAGTTCAGAAAGCAGCAGTTCTGTGCATAAAGCTCCAAATTATATGGTGAAGCATGAACAGAAATTTTCTACTGCAGAAAACAGGCACTGTTAGCATAACTGCCAAAGCTTTTCAGCCAGCTGCGATTCAAAATGCAGTATACTCGACTAAGTGAATTGCATAAACTATTTGTTGTACACAGAAAAATTTGAAAAGGGTTATAAGGTCACCCAGACAATAAGAACATGTAAATACTTCTGTAAATTCCATTAAGATTGGACATGGATTAAAATGTAAAATTAGCATAAACAAGGCACAGCTGTGAACGTTGGAAGTATCTGGACTAATCTTTTAATGCAGGCCTGAGAAAACTCCCACACAGAGACTTGCTGAACTTTTGAATTCCATGTGATGCTAGTTGGGACATCTGATTTCTTTTTACATGACTGGCTTGTCACTTGTTTAACATCAGGCATAAGAAACGCTTTGATGGTAATGTGCTAGAAGAGTTGTAAGAGAATATTTTCTGAATACAAGAATTTCAGAATTATAGAATAACTCCAAAAAAACCTAATTTTAAATTGAAGTGATAAGTCTCGTTATTTATAAAAGATAAAACCATTTACATAAACTAGAGTCATCTGCTACAGCTAGCACTCTAGCACTATATTTTCATGGTGATTGTATGTCATTTATATAAATGACTGACTCAAACTTCTAAAAAGGGTTTATTTTTAAATATCTTGCATTGACTGGAGCTAGTTTAGGACTGTAACAAAAAACTGGCATTTACATTTGCTAAGCCAGAAACTGCTTAAGAAACTTTAGTATATTTTTATTTAAATACCTGGACTAGTGTAGCATGCTTCAAAAGGAATACACCACTAGTAAAAGTACAACCTACAGTTTAAGTATTCCATATGTATCTCTAGTTAATATTATACAATATTAAGATAAACATTTACAGCTAATTTGTTTGCACAAGCCTATTCTAAACCCTATATCTGGGAAAAACATATCCCACAAATCTTTCACATTCAGATCAGTCAGCCATTCATGACCTCAGCTACCTTCATGGCATAGCCTTCAAGTTACTCTTTCTTTGTTCTAAAAAAAAGAATAAAAACCATTGTCCCAAGACAGATTTCACCCTGCACTGCATAACATATGCTGAGAATTTAAAATAAAGCCTACCTCTTAAATAAAGTGCTTTTCAGAGTTTTGATTAAACATTTCACACTCAGCATCTCAGAACTGAACTGGCTGTTCTCGATAGATCAAAAAACTTGGTAATGGGAGAAGCCTGTACTGCATTTGAAGAGACTGTTGTCTCCCTTGTTCTTACAAGCCTTTATTTCTCTTTGCCTTCTTCCTTGCAGAGAAACTTGCCAATATATCTTCCTTAAATTTCTTTTGTTTGTCTAATAGCACAAATACAATGACTTGATTGCCACTTTTCTGCTTTTGGTACAGAAAGTACATAATTTCTTGTCTCTCCACAGTTCAAGTGTTAATCTCATATTTTAATTCCAATGCTTTCAGCTAAGTAACTATTTTATTTTATTCAGTGCTTTTTATTTATTACCCAAGCCCTTTTTTTCTACTGGAACTGGTCAAGCATACTAATGTTCTACTCTTTTCTGCTTCCTACCTTCTAGATAATATATTTCCTATAGCTTGGTCTCATCTTGGCTTTCACAGATAACTTTCAAAAATAAATGAAGCACAAACCTGATAATAAATACTCAAGAAAATCAATTTAATAATCAAGATAATTATTATAATCAAGATAATTATGGTGGTTTTGTATTATATTAAATTTTATCATATGATGTTTGATTATAGTTACAAGAACTATTTACCAGACAGATGTGATAGTTTATTGACTTTTTTAATTAGGACTTGGGGTCTGAGATTCTAGCACAACAAACAATCAAATGTTGGTCCAAGGCTGTGAATCTTATATCATTTCATGGGAAAGCAAAAATAAGAAAAAAAAAGCAAGCAGCTGTCAAATACACATGGATAAATAAGCTGCATTTTCTCTTTTGAATTAGGAAGTTGGTGGATTGAAGCTGAGGTAGGAAGTGGTATGACTTGCAAAACTATTGTGCCTTATGGGTCATCTGAGATAGAAGGAGAAGCCATCTAATTCTACTCGTTTCTATAGAAACAGAGATGTAGCTATATAAAATACTTACTTAGTGCTTCAACTATTGTAAAAGAAAAGAAATTAGCAAAGGTGTCTTATTTAAGTACAATCTCCTAAAAGCATGTTTGGGTTTTTTTAAAGGGTATTCAAAATTGTTATTCAGAAGACTTAATATCCTCCTTTTCTTCCCTCTTCTTTGAGGCTCTAATAATCTTAATTTTAAATAAAGTTTTCCATTCACCAAATTTAAGAAAATGCTGCAATAAATCAGATGTTGCATTAGCAGGCAACCAGTTTGGGGATACAAAGAACAAGTCAAATTATTATTACCCTAAAAAAGAGAAGTAGTAAAACTGCTGCTCTGAATTTCTCACTGTGTACCTGAAAACAGTTACAAAAGATAATTTGTCCCACTAAACAACAGTAGTTATGGGTTGACACACATTAAGACATTAAAAACTTACTGCACTCTTGGTTCAGATAGTGAATAAAGATTAATTACATTGGAACAGAAGCAATTTCAGACTACGTTAATTTTTTAAACAATTAGCGAAAGTTTACACCAAAAATACAAAGCAAATGAAATTAACAAAATAAAATTTCCATCTAGTGCATATCATCAGTGGAAATAACAGTAAAGGTGGATAAAAGAGGTGAGGAAATATTCATACTTTGATTTTTCATGTCACACTGAAATTCTACTCCAGAGAACAAGTTTTTGAAAAGGTCTGAAAGCATGGCTTAAAAAAAAAAACCAAACCAATTTAGCACACCAAAATAATATAAAGATCATTGCTATGTATCTCACTATCATTTTTATATTGGTTTGAAAATACACTACTTAAATAAGCAATGAGCATTTATTTTATAATTGCACATTAAAAGTAAGGAAAGGCTCTTCCTGGGTCACCTGACAACAGATCCTTTCCAGTTACACTACCAGCCTTTAAAACTGTGTTTTCCCTATTTTTAGAGAGGAAAGTACACTCTGAATATCTAACACAAAAATATTTTAGTTAATAAAACACAGCATAGCTTTGAAATGCAAGATCATGAAAGTTTTGGGGTTTTTTTAAAAAAAAAAAGTATGTCTCAATTCTGCGAGGTTAATCTGCACATTTTTTGGTTGTGAGTGCCACAGAGAGTATAAAACAATTTGAATTTACCTGCTCAGTGTTAAAAATATAAATACAAGTTCCTAGTGCTATAGCCACAACTCATCATGTGTGTTATCCCTAACAAACAGAAGTGAGAGGGGACTCCTATTCTGCTCATCAGTTAGAGCAGGTTGTCTGGCAGGACTTGAAACAGATTTGACTTGACTAACAGAACGATTGATATTATCATTCTAGAGGGCATTTAATCTTATGTTTTCTAAGCTTAGACTTTCAGCTAGTAGAGGGATCCAAGTTCTCTGACTGTTTTGTAAGCAGCATGGGACAGTCAGTAATTCAAAGTAACAATTTTTACTTTTAGTAAGATTCAGGTCCACAGAAATGGAACATTCTTTAAAAATGGTGTAGCTAGAGCAAAACATGTAGTACTATTAAAGTCTCTGATGATACAAGCAAATAAAACAATTTCATCTATAATACAGTTTGTATAGTTTTCAAGCTGTGCTAAATTTTTATATCTATGCTTTCTAAGTAGAAAAAAGTAATTCAGAATAATGACTAAAAAAAAGTAAAAAAAATTCCATCTATTGTGACTCCTATCATAACAGCAACATACAGATTCATTTCAACACAAAATCATGTGAAGGTCTCGGGCAAGTCATCAGTATTTCAGTATGGCTTCATTATAATGACAGCAACAACTAAAAAAACTAATCATAATCAATGATGGTAAAACAGAAGTGTAGGCAGAAGGAGTAATATCAGTTGAATTTAATGCCCTTGTAGATTACTGATGTAGTGTCTGCTTGAGAACAGGTATACATGGCGGGGGGAAAATCTGTGTTGAGTATGCAGCAGGCATCAGACAGAACTTTCCCTCCTTGGTTATACACAGGCGGCTGACTCAAATCAGTGATCTAGCCACTGACATCTCTCTGTGATTTATAGTGACCACTGTTGTTTTGAGGAAAGTAGAAAATACCCACCAACAGCTTTCTCCTCCTTTTCTTGTACATTCCACAAATTACCACGCAAATCTGGAAGTCAGCTATCTTAGAATATTCTTCCAGGAACTTGCTTCTCAAGCTTTGCCTGTGCAAAGGTTACTTTATTTCTTATGTACTAGGGTGCAGAACTCCTTGCAAAACCCTTGTACATTTCTTATTGTAAAACTTACATCCCCTAGTGTAATTTCTTTTTTGAGCATGAGACTTTCACTTCAATATAATTCTTTAGAAAGGAATTTGACACCTTTCACCTTCAACTTATCTTATGCTATGAAACAGAATGAAATGCATTCCTGTGTAACCTGCAGATTATCTCTGTCACAGCAGTTTCTTCTCTAAAGGTCACAAATATTTCAGCATCATTTCATGCAAGAATATTTCCATACTCGTCATACTTTCATTTCCCATGACCTGAACTTCAAAGGTGGCAAATTCAAAGGTACTGTTCCTGCAAATTGTGAGACTACAGCCTGACTCATCATCTTAGCATTCCTTTGTCCTTACCCTGTTTTTCTCTACTTGTAGAAGGAAAACATGAAAAATTATTCTGAAGCAATGACAATCTAAATGAGATGAACTGCATTCACATTTGACAAAACCTTGCTTAGGGGAAGAGGTAGGAAGGAAAGGCAGACTGTTAAACTGGAGTAGATTTAATCAGTAGATAAGAAGGTTTCTCTGCGATGAAAAGATTCCTTAAGAGTTAAACTGGATACGGTTACCATGGAGCTAAGACTCCCACAGAAAAAAAATACAGCATTTTCAAACATTTGTTTGAAGCACACAGACAGCTAAATAAATGATGCTGCACCACTTTCAGGCTTTACTAGGTCACTTAAATTCTACCTGACGCTGGAAGCTCAGGGGAGAGATTTTTACAGGCTTCTACCTAATACTTCAGCCGTAGCCTTTCTAATTTAGAACTCTTAGCCTGAGAACTGCAGAGTAGTTTCTTGTGCAATGCAAGACTTCATCGTGTTAATATAATTACTTATTAACAACAATGGTTGCAAGTAAACTGAGGGGCATGGCTTAAACTGTGAATGTAAGAGGGGAAAAAAAAAAAAAAAAAAGAAAAAAGAATGCTGACTAATCACAGAAGACCAGTTCAATGTCATGAGCATCATCAGGCTATGCTGCAAGTTCTTAAAATCTCAACTATGCCTGGAAAAACTGCATTGGCATCTGTATACTCACAGATTATTACTTATGTCCTGACCTGTGAGAAGTAACCTATATGTTCATCCTCCATCTCTTTGAGGAGTATCTACAGAGTTTCTAGACCTCTCCAACAATGAGCTAATGCACATCATTGAGAAGGATGACCTCAGTGTGAAACAAGGAGATACCGTGTTCAAGGCTATTCTGAGATGGATTGCTCACGACCTGCAGGAGCAGGGGGCAACACAGTGGGGTCTCAATGGGAAAGATCAGTGCTGTCACGGCATGGGCCTGGGCAGCTCTGCACTCACTTTGCACTTCTTGTAAAACTGGAGGAAACTGCAGCCTCCTAACATGCACAGAAAGAAATGAGCTTTCAGATCGTTAGGCTATTGCTGGCGCTGGGACACAGGTTGAAGATCCTTAGCTAGGGTTGGGCTGACCTTTTAAGTGCATGTTTCCTCATGTCTAAAGCTTAACTGCTCCTCACAGCCAGGAAGGGCCACATAGAATGATGTTATCTCTACATACAAAAAGTTCATAAACATTTTCCTAGACAAGCTATGCTATGCAAACAGCAGCAGCCATTAGGGCAGTTACAGTCCCTGCACAGGAAAGCACTGTGCCAATGCAGTGGCACTCCCTGCCATGACATTGGAAGACTTATCCTTGCACACTCCTTTTTGAACTAGCTAAAAATTAATTCTCTGGTTCTCTAATAAGCTTTTAGACAACACTGTAGCCTGAAATCAAAGCCATCCGGCATTGGAGCTAGCGCCAGTCAAACTGATGCAAGCAGAATACTTAATGCACAACATCAAAATGCATGATTATGTGAAGGACAATGAGGAATGTGAAGTTCTCATCATAAATGCACTGGCAGAAATGTACAGCCTCAATATGCATGGCCCATCTTATTCTGATTTCACCAACCCAATCAGCTTTGTCTGCCTTATACCACCTTGTTTGCTCTTGGAAACAAAAGCAAGGGGACCCCAACCAATGCCATTTACCAGATATTTGCTTGGTCCTATTTATCCTTTCCATGTTCAGCATTTAAACTCTGTAGAAGTGTAAAACCTGACAGTTGCACAAAATACTTTTGGAAGCTCCAGAAAGAACAAGGGAGCAGTCAGTGGTAAGCAAGCTTGTGTTCTGAGATCACATGCTCTCAGCAATGCTCGACCTGACGTCAGTGAGGTAGGACCAGTTAACATTTCACTTGTGCATTAAATTATTTGGCTGACTTAACAAGTGAGGAAAAACCTATTTCATTTCTGTACCTTTGGCATTCACAGGTAGGCAGAATTGATGGAGTCAACTAGCTTTGAAGCGTGGAAGCTTACAAGCCCATTGCCAACATATGGTGCACAGTCCCCATCGTGTTCAATCCTTGCAGCAACTTTGGCATTGAAGTGGTGGATGACCTTTTGTTTGTAGGTGGTGGCTTTAACAATTTTAGTACTACTTTCTACATCGGGTGTTATGATGAAAATGCTAATGAGTGGTACAATGTCCATGACACAGGCACACAGAGTAGTTCTCTGAGCTGCGGTGTGGTGCCAGATCTATCTAACACCCAGAAATACATTGTCAGACAAGACTACTAGATTAACAACTCTTCAAAGGAAGTCAGGTTCACTTCTTCAACAACTAGCCTGCCTGTGTAAACAGGTTCACTTATCTAATAAAATCTGAGCACCAAGCGAATGTATTAAATTTTCTAGAAGAAAAACAATTGAGACAGGTCAAAAGAATAATAGTATTTAAAACTTTTATTCTATGGCACCACAAAAATGTGTCTATGAGCCACAGCCTACATAGCAATTTAAAATAAAAGCTTAGTGATTCCAATGGTCACAACCACCCTGGGCAGTGCAACAGGCTTGGGGAAGAGTGGCTGGAAAGCTACCTGACAGAAAAGGACATTGGAGTGTTGGTTCACAGCTGACCAAACACGAGCCAGCGGTGTGCTGAGATGGCCAAGAAAGCCAACAGCATCCTGGCTTCTATCAAAAACAGCACAGCCAGAAGGAGCATGGAAGTGATTGTGCCTCTGTATTCGCACTGGTAAGGCCACTCCTCGAATACTGTCTTCCGTTTTGGCCCCATCAATACACGAAAGACACTGAGCTGCTGGAGTGTTTCCAAAGAATGGCAGTAAAGCTGGTAAAGTGTCTAGAGAACAAGTCTTAAGAGGAGCAGCTGAGAGATCTGGGGTTTTTCAGCCTGGAGAAAAGGAGGCTCAGGGGAGACCTTATGACTCTCTATAACTATCTAAAAGGAGGTTGTAGTGAGGTGGGTGCCAGTCCCTTCTCCCAAGTAACAAGCAGTAGGACAAGATGAGATGACCTCAAGTTATTCCAGGGGAGATTTGGGCTGGATACTAGGAAAAAATTCTTCACCAAAACTGTTGTTGAGTATTGGAACAGGCTGCCCAGGGAAGTGGTTGAGTCATGACCTCTGGAGGTTTTTTTAAAGATGTAGACGTGGTGCATAGAGACATGGCTTAGTGGTGGTCTTGACAGTATTTATGGTGGGACTCAATTTGAAAGGACTTTTCCAATATAAACAATTCTATGATTCTTCTAAGGAGAAAAGATATTCCTGGAATTCTTTCTGAATTAAAATTAAATTTCTTTTAAAACCAAAATCTCATACTGAAGAAAAAGAAGACCATCAAAAAAGAATATTTTTCAGAATACCAAAAGCAGTATAAAGCTCCTCTTTAACTGATTCCAATACACAGACTAGTGACCACTTGAGTACCTGTCATTTCATTACTTTCTCTAAAATGTCACAGAGAGTGACTGCACTGACACACAACCACACCTTTAACTCTGCATGAACCTGGGAAATATACTGCCACGTACCTACCAGAACCTGGCCTTAGCGTGGCTTGGGATACCAAACAGGCCCAGAGCTGTTCCCAGTAGGCAGTACAAAGTCATCCTAGAGAATTAGTTTAGCTATGTGCACATCAGCTTTTTCAGTTCACCTCAAAGCTAGAGAACTGACGGTGGCTATTTAATTTACTAGCACAGTCAGAGACTTTGCAGCCTTCAGAGAAGGGTTAAAAGTGTAGCTTGTTTCTTCTTAGGTTGGTCTCTAGGTTGACTTTATCTTCTTTAAAATATGTCAGTGTGGCCTTCCTATGAAAGCTGAGCAATTGCTGGCCAAGGAAATAGGAAAGTATTATGTCACTGTCCAAGAAGTGGTTGGCACCTATATTTAAGGCAGACTCAGCCAGCAGGAGTATAAACAAGACAAAGTTCTGGGGAAACCAAAGATCCAATCATATAGAAGCTAAACAAACTCAGGTTACTTATACCAGGAAAGTCAATGTGGAAAAGGAAAATAATTCTTCTTTATAAGTATATTGGTAAGTGACACTGTTGGCACACAAGAAAAAGAAAATCTAGAAATATATAAATACATTTAGTCTGAAAAACTGAAGGAAGATTATTAGATCAATAGATCAGCACCTTGACAAAAGAAGCACAGGAAAAAAAAATATAACTAGCTCCAAAATTGAACTTCAGTTCAAAATGGATTCAATTATTCAAAAAGTTCATTTCAGTTCTATGTTTCTGTGATATATAAATAAATGTTTCCACATGAAACAAATGTAAATGCAAGACTAAGCAGAGCAAAGATGTTTCAGATGGATGCTGTGTGGTGAAAATAAGGTGGAGACAGCAAACAATCAGAAAGACTAGAAAATCTCAGTGACTTTACAAATCTGAAAAGAACCTATGGAGATGAACTTCAAGGACTAATGACAGAAGAATTTTAGTATGCTCAGCAAAGGATCTTTTTTGTTGCATTCCTTCTGTGTTCAACAAGATGGGGCCTTGCTCATTTTTGAATATAGATTCCGTTTTGAAGTTCCTCTTTTCTACAGAAAATGCCTACTTGTTTTTAATTTTACATCAAGATCAACAAAACTCCTTCTAAGACTCCCAATTTTGTCGCAACACACATGTCAAAATGAATAAAAAGCCTGTCACACACTACAATTTCTTGAATTTTGTTGTGACCTCAAGCAACAAGAAGCAGTAGGACAGTTGTTCCCTCTTGAGTTTTTACAGCCTCAGGTAGAGCTAAAGGGGAAATAAGAATGAACTGGTGTCTCAGCCTCTCTCTCTTTCTAATCCTTTTGAGTATTTGCTACTAATACATGCTCACAGTGACAGAATATATAAAGATTCTTTGTCTCCCTAGTCAAGTCTACTCCTATACTTTTTTTTTTATTATTACTGTAGTATTACTATCCTTCTTGTCACACCAAAAATATCCATCTCTGTGGGATAATTGCACCTTAGTCTTTTCCATTTTCCTTCTTATCACATAAAATAATTCAGTCTTTTACAACTCAACCTTCCTTTAGCTGCCACCTCTTCAATCAAGCAAACTCTGCTTTCTGATGAACTTGTGGTACTAATCACACAAATAACAATCCACAAAATATTCAGATTTGGGGTTTGTCTTTTGTTTTGTTGGGGTGTTATCTACTATCTCCCACAGATGGAACACCCCTGTATAACCTACTACTGGGCTAAACCCCAGGTTTTAATTAGGGTTCATTTGAGATGGTTTAAGATAATTCTCTCATATTTGGCCATCATTAGACTGCTAGACTGAAATTACTACTGCTCAGCGTAACATAAGAAGTAGTTGTTCTAATTGTTTACTCTATTATTATTTCACACAGACAAAAGAAATTAGATTTCTGACCAGTTTTGGGTGTTCAGTATATGCATTAAATCTGGCTTTTTGAATCTACAAGCTTTCATATTTAGGACATTAGCCTTCCAACTAATTACTATTTAGCAACAGTACACGTTCATCACACACAACTACCAAGGCCTGACCATATCTGTAACATTCTATCAAGTTTTACTTCTGACCATCCCAGTAACTTGGAGATAACAGCAGGCACGGCCTGCAGCCAGTGATGGGAGCACAGCTAGTAGCCACAAGAGTCATGCAAGCTATGCATGTACTGAACAGAAAGTAACGAGAGTGAGCAGCAATTGCTATACATACATAACATTGTAACAGGAGAAGAAGTACTTGGGAAGAAGCAGGTGTTGCGTGTGCCTCAGAGAACTATTTTAGGACAGCAGCACATTGGCCAATATTGTCTAAGGCAACATTTCTGCCTATATTACGACTCTTCACCTTGAGTATTCCCCTCCTCCCCAAATGCTTACATGATGAATGTGCAGTTATCCTACAATCAAACCAATAACCTTACATGTGATCAGTATGGGAAAGTATAGAACCCACAATCTTTAAAGAGACCAAACAGTGGTCATGTGTGCCAAGAAGACATAAATCTCAAGAAACCAAACAGTGGTCATGTGTGCCTGACTACATAAACCTCTGCTTGAACAAAAAGGAGACAGAAGTTACCCTTGAGACATCACCTCAGTCACCAAAGAGAACAGCACCCACTCAGTGACACACGATCTGATGGGTGATAACTTCACATTGCTACAAGCTCACTACTTTTGCAATGTTTATACAATATAGCTACTTTTCAGTAAATAATAACTGTGTCTTTGCCTCTGTTCTCTGCTGCTGCACTTGAGGGCAATAGCTCAGTGACTTCTATTGTAACAACTGCAAGCTGCAGTTTGCTGTGAAAACATCTCAGTCAGGAAATGATAGGAAAAGAAAACAGTACACAGAAGTTGGTGTCTCAGTCTGGTGTTCTGAGATAGCTAAATTACACAGCTGGCCAACAG
>NW_008594041.1:10138-21427 GCF_000691845.1 Merops nubicus | reverse complement strand
TCCCTACAGCAGTGGATGCTGGGGATTTAAGAGATGCACAAAAATAAAGAGATTGGATATTGTTAACTGATGTTGCCTGGAAGTAGCCTGAGGTCAGGATAATCATAGAATCATAGAATGATTTAGGCTGGAAGGAACCTCTAGAGGTCATCTAGTCCAACCTCCCTACACAAGTAGGGACATCTCTACCTAGGTCAGGTCACCCAAGGCTCTATCAAGTCTGACCTTGAATGACTCCAGGGTTGGGGCCTCCACTACCTCTCTGGGCAGTCCATTCCAATGATCTATCACTCTTATATTAAAGAATTTTTTGCTAATAGAGTCTAAATCTATCCTTTCCTACTTTAAAACAATTACTCCTTGTCCTATCATTACAAACACTTTTGAATAGACCTTCCCCTGCCTTCGTGTAGGCCCCTTCAGGTCACTATAAGGTCCCCCAGAGCCTTCTCTTCTCCAGGCAGAAGAGCCCCAGCTCCCTCAGCCTGTCTTCATATGAGAGGTGCTCCAATTCCTTGATCGTTTTGGTGGATGTCCTCTGGACTTGTTCCAATACGTGTACATCCTTCTTGTGCTGGGGGTTCTAGAACTGGACTTAGTATTCTAGGTAAGGTCTCACCAGGGCAGAGTAGAGGGTCAGAATCACCTCTCTTGATCTGCTGGACACAGTTCTTTTGATGCAAACCAGGATGTGATTGGCCTTCTGGGCTGCCACTGTGCATTGGTGGCTCATGTCCAGTTTTTAATCCACCAGCACTCCCAAGTCCCTTTCCACAGGACTGCTCTCCAGTAAACCCTCTCCCAGCCTATACTGATAGTGCTGGTTACCCCATCTCAGATGCAGGACCCTGCATTTGGCCTTGTTGAACCTCAAAGTTCATCTGGGCCCACCTCGTCAGCCTATCCAGGTCCCTCTGGGTGGCATCCTGTCCCTCTGGCATATCAACTGCGCCTCCCAGTTTGGTATCATCTGCAAACTTGCTGAGGGTGCACCCAATGCTGCTATCAATATCATTAATAAGGATATTAAAAAACACTGGTCCCAGAACAGACCCTTGAAGGGACACCACTTGCCACCATCCTCCATCTGGACATTGAGCCATTGACCATTACTCTCTGGATGCGACCATCCAGCCAGTTCTTAAACCACTGAACAGTCCACCCATCGAACCCATAATTCCCCAACTTAGAAATCAGCTGATCTTCCATCAGTTCCTATGTTATTACTGACTTCTTTATTGCTGCTGCTGCCTGGTGGGTTTTTGCTTCTTAGATAAGCAAAGAAAAGCACAGAAGTGAAAGTGCAGTAGTAAATATATTAGGATAAAGTTAGATCACATGTACACATGATAAATCTTTGCAATTATGCGTTTCATTCTCTAAACAGCAGTAGAAACATTCTACTGATGTCATAGTTTACCTATAACAGAATATCACCACTAGCATCTTTCAGCCATCTCTTTTTTCCTTCAAGATTTTACCCCCATTTTCTATGTTGTAGCAAACATATTTCACCCTTCAGTATGTTGTGATCTATGATTCTAAATGGTCTTCATATCAGCAAGGATAGGAAAGGTCATACTACCACTCTAATTAGCAAGTTAAGCCTTATATACAGGTTCTTATTTAGTCAATGGTGTTATTTAAGCCTAAGGTCAACCTTAAGAGAAGCTGACTTGGGAAGATCCCTGGCAAATAAAAATAGATGAGTCTTTCTAACAAAACCAGAATTCTGCCATGAAATGAAAGTTACATGCTCAGAATGAGTCCAGAAACTTCCATACCATCAAACTTCCTGAATTTCAAATTAATCACGGAGAGACTATACTTCCAATTCAGCTTCTCTCAAAGTTGGTGCTTTTTCAATAACAAGGCACTGATGGATTCAACGTTACACCTTGTTGCTTGTGCAGTGGTATGACAAGAAATAGAAATTAGACTGTGGTTAGCAGTAAAAAGTCACTAAGAACAGCTTCTGTAACTTATCTGCAGCTGGGCTAGGGACGTCACTCACAATGTGTCGTCAAATTGTGGCATTTCAAAGGAGTAATGAGCAAAAGCCTGAGTCAGAAAAACATTCTCTTCTGATTAAATTCTGTTCCTTAAAAAAGTAAATTATATAACCTTGTCAATATATTTTCATAGGTGGAAAGTTTAAATGCAGGTGATAACCTAGTTTTTTACTACTTGAGGAAACTTTGTGTAACAACTTTGTGATTAGAATGCATTCTATACCGGAAGAACAATCTCGTCATTTAGATGTTTACAACAAATGATGTATGAAACCAATTTATTCTTGTAGACTTCACGCTTTACGCCTAGCTGGTTTAGTACCTGCTAGATGCTGCTTTTACTTTTCATGAGCACATGAGCATGACATACAGCATACTTAACATGAGATGCAATGTCACTTAATTGTACAGATGGAAAGACTGGATCTTCCCTTTTATGGAAACAATTTTTTAAAATGCATTAATATCTTGTGTAAAACCACAAGACACAATAAATCATGAATAAAGCCAAACACCTAAAGCAAGTATGAGTAACTGGCACTCCCAATGATTGACAAGGGTTTATATTGATTGACAGAATTTTTATAAAGGGTGGCAACAGCAGAAGTTTCATGAAAACTGCAAGATTTCAGTTACATTAAGCTTAACTGGAACTTTTATTATAATCATCAATGCTCATTGATTCCAGTGAGAATATCTATCCATTAGAATTAAGAATTTGTTTAAGTGTTAGTATTGAGGTACTACTCAGTATTCAAGCACACAACTATTTTATGCACTCACAGGATGGAGTTACATTAAAGAGAGGGCCAATTTAGTATTTACCTAAGACAGTCACCTAAAATCCAGTATAGTAAATGGAAAACTCTTCACACTGCTGAAGGCTTTGAAATCTCATTTTTTGTTACATTACGTTTAAATAAAAAAGTGTCTAACATCCCAGCTGAAACCCCTGGGTGATATAGTCAACAAAAGTGCTACTCACCCTCTAACTTCACCTATACCAGATTACCAATAACTATTTCCAGGCATGGAAATAGTGTAACTAAAATAAATTAAGATAATGAAGATTGAATTCCACATTACTCAGGCAGGACTATTTCTAAGAAATCTGCAAAACCTTACCGAGAAAGTAAGTGACGACTCTTAAATTCAGTCTACAACAACTCAAATCTCCTACAGAAAAGGTTTAGGGTCTGCAAGTTAAAAAGTTAATATTCTTCTACGAATTTAAAAAAAAAAAAATTACTCATACATTCTAATGTACATAAATAGCACATAAAGGAAAAAGTGCGAAGTTTGAGATGAAGGTTTGGCACACATTATTAACACAATTGTTATTTACTTCCTACAGATAGTGACTGACCAAGAAATCAAATTCTCTTAATCACTGTTAGCACTTTTTCCTGTGATGGTCAATGTTTATGCAGCAAAGAATCTTTTGTCCTGTCAATGTTCTTCATTAAAAGGTTACCTGTTAACAACAAATGCAGGCATGACATACACAATCTGTGTCTTCCAGATTCTTAAGTCTACATTTCCCAGCTTCAGCTACATAGGAATTATGAAGTCTATTGATTTTGATATTTTGGAAAGTGTAAAGGAAATGGATGTGCATTTTAGAATAAGGTTACACTAGCAGTTTGGAGTAGAATACTGACAGTTTTGGAGTTTTAATTTTTTTTTTAAATCAAAACTTTAACTGACTGCGCACTGACTATATCAACACTTCTATACATTATCAAACAGCTTCTGCATTCTACAAACTCCTGATATTAAATATTTTTACTATGTACCAGGTGTATGTGTCTTTGGACATTTTCCACTTACAGCCCAGATGGGACAGATGAACTTCAGAGAGAGTCTTGGGAGATGGAAGTCATTTGGCCTTAAGCACTTTAGTGAATCATCTGAGGCATTTTAGTATATATTCTAAGCTTGATGATCCTTGTATTCCCATTTGCACATGGTACTGCTGATGCAATCTGAAAGCATGTTAAATCTTCAGTGATTTAAATCAGTTTTGCATCTGTTTCTAAACAGCTGTTTTAAGTCTCTGAGTTGAAATTCTATTGTTCATACGAGTAATTTATAAAGGACTTTAAATTCCAGGCCTTTTGCATTATATTGTTATTGGAGAAAAATCAAGTTGTTGCAATTGAGTCAAGGGAAGTTAAGTTGGTTTTCTGGTAGAAGATACTGAAGAAATGGCTTGAGTGCTCAAGTAGCTGAAATGATAAAGATTGACAGATGTTTGTTGTGGACTAAAAACAACTCAGGCATGTGCTGACTACTCGTCTTGCTGAGGAACTAACACTTGCTTACTTGGATAAAAGCCCAGAAGAAGGAACAAACCTGATGTTACTACTGAATCTTTCACCTTATGTTCCTATTGTCTCTGCCACTGCTTCTGCTGACTGAAGCTGCCACTCCTTACCATAGACAGGATGTGCCAGAACTGGGAACTGGAAAAGAGAGGTTACCTCATCAAGAGACTGGCCATCAGTTCCTATTTACAGCTCAACCACATCTGTTAAAGCCGAGAGCTGAGAGACAGCAGGTATGAAATGGCTGACAAACACATGTACGTGTGCATCACAGTGCAAGTGAGACACCTGCCAAAAGCAGATGGGTGTGTGGAATCAGTTTTCCTGTAGGCTTTTCTAATACCCGTGTACATCACAACCTTTTGACAGAGTCTGAGGTGGTCACATATTTGCCAATTGTGCTTTAGAACATTACCACAATTTTAGAAAGCAAGTTTCCAAAGGTTACTCAAGTGAATTCAGTATTTAGGAGAAAAATGCTTTCAGCAATTAGAACATACATTCTTTTAAAGTAACGTCTGGTACACAGTTTTAATTCTTCCAGCACCAAAACTGCTACGTCGTTCTAACGCATAGACATAAGGGATGGTCTGATGACTTTTTAATGACATTAAAGACAGAATGTTAAACTTAAAATTACTACATTGTGCAAAAAACCCCAAAATATTCATTGAGGCATACAATAATATTTTCTTTATGAATATTTCAAAGTGTGTTAGCAATTGTTTTCTTAAATTGAGATGTTAATTTTACTGTCTATAGAGGTCTGTGCTTATTATATATCTGCACTGCTATTATGTTCCATTTGGAAAAATATTTGTGTCATGAATGAAGTTAAGAATGATTTCGTGACTAAATTAGTGTCCTGTAATTGAATTCAATATTCTAAATAACTGTGTGCCAAATTTATTTTTCTTCTCTTCCCTGCCCACAAATCTGTTTTCATTTTTGGAATCTGTATCTAATGCACCTGGCAGCATTTGGCTGTGTGGTCACAGCACTGCCATGGGAACTGAGAAAGGAGCAATATTCACAGCTGGATTTCAACATGAATCATAACCACTTAGCATGGCAGGGGATTAGGAAAAAAGCACAGAAATCATGCAGCCCACTTGCTGCATTCTGTAGAAATGTGGGGACATCACTAGCAAACTAACTGTTTATTACCAAAGATATTAATCCTCCTCAAGACTCCAAAAAGCAGAGCTTGACCAGATGAGACACCACCACACAGAGACATCAGGGGGGGCAGGGAGAAATAGGAAAAATGTATACTTGGAGAATTAATTTAGGATTATTGCATGGTCACAAAATCCTATCAGACAGGCTTTTAACCCACTAATGTTCTAAGGTGAGAGTGAAGACTTTTGCCTAATTGTAACAAATTTGTTATTTCTGTAGACCTGTATTGACAGTGATACTCAAAAAAAAAACAACTGAAAAAAAAATTACAAGAAATTAGTTAGATCTATCACTGGAATTAAATCTGTCATGACTATCTTTAAACTTGTAATTATTTTGAAATAATATACTCTATAATATCGTAACACATGCAATGTTTTCTTTTTGAAATACCAACTATTTTAAACTGTAGAAAGAAACAGTAAAGCATGGTTCTGAGTTCATGTTGTGCAGTGCTGCTTTTGTTTTAACTGGTGTAGACTGAGCCAATATGAAGCACTTGTAAAAGTTCAACTCATTACATAAGATGTATACATACATGTGAGATATATGACATATGTATACATACAAGTACTATCACCTGGCAAACGCCTTTTTCACAGATTATTTGATACAGTTGTTTGGTTTTTGTTTTAGTGTTTTTTTGTTTTTTTTTTTTTTCCTAATGACTTCAGTAAATCAATCTACTTTGTAATTATTTCCGTAATGGAAGGTAAAAATTACCACCTACCAACATGCTGGGTATCCTTTCACTGTCTTCTCATGTTTGCTTTTTGCCTTCCTCTGTTATCTTTTCTATTTTTTTATTGCAAGCTTTTGGCAGCATAAACGTTTCTCCCATTCTGTATTTGTATCACAGGCTGAGAACAGACCTCAAGATCCTTACTCAGCGACCGAGAAAGACCCAGTTATATTGAGACAAATTATGTGAATTTCAATGACATTACAACACAGATTTGGCTATATCACTTACCAGTCTTTTCCTGAACAGCAGATATAAGATTCCAACCATTAAATAAACTTGTAACAGCTTTCATTATATTAAACATACCAAATTACTTGTTCCCCTCTTCAGCTAAACATGGTGTGATTTTCCCAAGGAACTATGCCTTACCAGGAGCCTAAAATGCTCACTTAAATGAAATTATTTGATTCCAAAAAGATAAATTGTTGCAAATTAATTGAATAACTCTGACAGAAATATCAAACCACTACTCCAATGTGTCCAGAGCTAAAACACAAACACATTAACAGTCTGAAGACATGGCTGTTGTGTTTATACTATGGTAGAGCATTTGCTTAAAATTCTGCCTTGAAATGTAGTTACAATTAATCACAGATCTGATCTTTTATTTCACAAAAAATAAACTCTCACAACATACTACAGCATACGATTCACTGGAAAATTTGTCACCCTCAGCAAGGAAGTAGTCCTAGGCAAAAAATGAGCATAAGTTATCTGTTTTGTATGTAGTGGCAAACTGGTCAAACCTATTCACAAAGTTGAGAACACATGCAGGGAGTAAAAGCGGCAATTCAGTGAGTAAAGATACAAAGAGCAACATTATTTGCAAAGAAGGATGCCATAAATTCTAAGAAACTTTACTCAGGATTAACTCATCAAATGAAGTATGTTTTCTATGGTAGAAATTGAAGGATAATAAGGCAAGAAGAGTGACTGCAAGTAGCTATACTAGTAGTAGCCTGAAGTTTAAGAAGCAAAAGGAAATTTATTTGAAAGACACTTTTTTAAAATGGAGTGGAAGAGATATGGTAAAGTTGGGGTTTTTGGTACTATTTTTCTTGTTCATAGACTTAGAATTATGGACTGGTATACAATTGTGGCAATAAGATCAGAAGGGGGTGATTTAATGCACAGAGATAAATAGATACATATACGTAAACATTTAATTCAAAAACAAATCACTTCAGCTCATCGGTTCTCAAACTATGTAACAGACTATAATATTATTCTTCCTTTCCTTATACCCTTTCCCTAAAACTGATTGGATTACTAACAGACAGCTACCCTATCATGAATTGCAGTACATTTCAGTGACATCAGGCAAAGTGTCCTAATTATTTTGAAAACAATACCACGGAACACACTCAGCTGTTCTAGAAGCACACAGAACCTGCACCAGCTCCCTTAAAAAGGGCTTCAGCAAAATTCCAATTATTTGATCTTAAGGCATTCCTCAGCCTTTGTGACTTCTACTGCATATCAATTTCTATGCCACTTTTAGCCTATCTCACACACAACTCGCTAAGAACAACTTCCGTATTTTTCCAGTTTTTAATTAACCACTGCTAAAAACTTCTCCCTAGAAATATCTTCCATTGTTGTCTGACATTTGGACATTTGACAGATATATTTGTTCATAAGTATATATCCGGTGAGCTTTATAAAACAGATTTTTGTACTTAATCAAGCCACAGAGATCTGTGCTACCATTTATCAGTATGCAGTCAGTCGCATACCTATTAGATATTAAGCTGGACTATTAAGGACTAATTATTTCAAGGTTTCCACTTCATACATTCTTTATGTCACTAGGGATACATCGCTAAGGACAGAGATTTGATAGAACAACATGTATTAAAAGCATCTAAAAAAGACTGGGTTTATGACACACTATTCTTGGATAAATTGATGTACTTTAATACAACTCCTAAAATATTTTTAAAAGACATGATATAGTCACTTTTTATATTTATATTTGACAACAATGAAAAGTATTGGAAAAAATAAAGTCTAACTCGTGCTCTGTTTTGACAGTTCATACTGTCAAAGTGAGATAACTTCTCATCTCATCTGTAACATCAGACCACTAGAAGAGTTCATTTCAAGCAATACAGGTAGGAAAATATATCCACATATAAACATGTATGTGCCACCCAATTGTCTTGATTACAAGTAGCAATTTAACAAATAAATGATCAAAAACGTACCTAAAAAAAAAGAAATCTGTAAACTCATTGTGTAAGTCTACATACACAAACTAGATCTTGAAAAAAATCAAGTACAAATATTCTATTCTAGGTCAGAAAATGAGTTAAAATGAGACAAAGAATTAAAGGAGCCAATGACAAAGAACAGCTCTTATGCTGTGGGTGGGAGTCTGACTTTTTTTTCTTCCTTCTCCAATCATGCTCTCTGCTAAGAAGTGACTATACAGGTATTTCTGATGGAAGAAGACAAAAGCTCTATGCTCCAAGGCATCACCTCATATTTGAATAATTTGGCAGCAGGGGAAATGACAGAGAATTTCTGAATAATTTCCAGAGAGGAGAGGACTTTGTCCGTTTGTCACAGTAGTAAGGTCCCAGAGGCTAGGAAAGGCTCAGATGAGAAAGTTTTACACGCTCTCATCCACATTGCCAAGGGCAACAGGTTCTCCTTTATGTCCCTTCAGCATGTTATCTCAAAACAGCACAGGATAACTAATGTGTGTTCTCACCTAATGCTGCATAATGTTACCTTAATTAATTTCCCATGACACAGAAGTAGTCACACATACATACACTGAATATCCAGTCAAATCCAGATGAAAGCCATCAACTAGACAACAAGAGAAACAGTTCAAAGCATTATTACTGAAACAAAATTTCAAAGATTTCATAATGCTGAGACAGCAGCAGGGTAGTAGTGTAAGAAAAAAGTGTATTTTTATATATATTTATAGTCATTCTGAATTTATGAGTTCTGGAAAAATTAAGAAAGGAAACAACACTGTATTAGTAACATCTTCCTTTAAATGCTATCATGGCATATAAAAACTTCAGACAGGAACTGAGACTTATTTGAAAGTCACTTACTAGAGACATACTACTACTATAACAATGATGACAGTGAAAGTGTTCTCATCCTCTCCTCTCTGGGATTTTTTTTTTAAATGTCTTTGCATTCCCACTGCTGCCAAATTCATCAAATGTTATGAAAGTCTTGGAATAGAAATTGATAGTGAAAAGATTTCCATCAAAGTTTATAAATATGCCTACAAGTCTGCTCCCTAGACACAAATACAGGGGTATTTTTTGTGCATTACTGAGCTTCTGTCTCTTCTGTATGGAGAGTGTGCCTACAAGTGATGCACAAAACTATACAATAACTTAGATCTGGAAGAAAAAAAAAAAAACATCACAAGCAATAAAAAATGCAGGGCAAAGGGAAAATTTCCCTTTAGGGAGTCAAAAATTAATTTTCCTAGAGTTTTAAAAAATAAAAAGTTTTGCTCATTCAAAAAATACTGTAGAGTATTTGGGGCTCAAAAGAGATCTAATCTTACTTTATACGTCACCAGGAAAGAGTTCTCTCTGAGCATCTAAAACGTCCTAAAGCACTTCTGTTCACAAACTTGAAAGTAAAGATACAGAGATTAACAATTTCAAAGGAAGATTCAGCTATACAAGCCTGGGAAATGTTCACTATCAATCCAAAATCCCAGAAAACATTTTGATTTGGAGAAGATCCTGATACAACAATTCACTGGAAGAACTCTAGGCGCTAAACTCTGAAGGCGTACATCACTGTAGCACTTAGTGCCTAACAAATGCTTTCTTTTTCAGTATACTACAAAATAATTGATCCCTTCTCCACAAAGATGAAGGAAGTTATAAAAGGGAGGAGATAGAAGTTACTGATATGACTGTTCACAGCAGGGAGAAGCTAAGGCTTCCAAGACAGAAACCTAGTCCATTTTCTTCCCTGTAACATATTTCGTATCATGAACTAGAATGAACACTTCTGCATAGTCTCATTTTTGCAGTTTCCACTTTTGGTCCCCACCTCTACCTAGCACTTTATTTTACCTGTTGGAAAGAAGTGCAATAGAGTTCTACTAGCATGAGAATGGGTCACAGCAGCAGAAATTGCCATCTCACATAGCACACACAGGCTATGCACCTATTTATGAATAGGTAAAGCTTCTCATTTCATTACCAAAGACTGTCAGTCAAGGCAACATCTCAGAAAGTGAAAGGATGAAGGACATTCATTTAAAGCTCCAGTCCTGGATAAAACACATTATCCTAAAGGCTGAGTAATCTACTAAACTAAGAAATATAGATACTTCTAAAAAGTGGAGTGGAGACAAAGGAAGTTAGAAAGGATACTTCACTGTAATTATCCATTTCCCTCCCGCCATGAAATTCTCCCAGGCTTAAAAGTGCTAATGACACTTCATCACACCTTTACAATTTACATAAGCAGCAGCTATCACAACTCTCCAACCTTTAATTCCCAGAAATAAACATTCCCAGCCTCTCAGAAATTAGCCTTGTAATTTCCTACTTTGGGCACTTAGCATGTTTGATTTTAGACACTTATGCTTTTAAAGTTATATCAACTCTAGAGGAAACTGTTTCTGGAACGTTATTTGTGATAAATGTGAAGATAGTATGGAAAGAGAAGGGAATACACATGTCAATGACAATTTTTTTTCATACTAGTTACACAACAACACACTCTTAGTCATGCAGAGTAGAAATAACAAGAGACACAAGATGGTACATGAAAAAGATGCTCTTCCCAAAAATTAATGCAGGTACAATACTTGCTTAAAAGTCCAAATTGGTTGTCATACTAAATTTGTGTAAAGCTTTAGTAAAGAATGGTGTGAGGGTTCTTTATAGAAAATTACACCAAGTGAAGACTATTTCACTGATTAACACCCCTTCCCAAAGAAATCCTTATCTCCTTTTAAAATAAGCTTCATTTAAGCAAAGAAAAGACCCCAAACATTTGCAGAGCCCTGACTTCAACATCT
>NW_008594041.1:0-10107 GCF_000691845.1 Merops nubicus | reverse complement strand
CTACACACAAGTGTGCTTCTGTGTGCATGTTTATCAGAAGAGGTCATCAAGGGCTTGCTTGGTTTATTCATCATTTTAAGGCTCTCCTATTTGCAAAGCTTCTGTTAATGTCAGTGAAATCTAACCTAGTCAGAAGTTTCAGAGGTCAGATATTTGGCATGCTACATTTAGAAACCGAAGTACAAAGTTGACGAGGACGCTTCAAACACAGGGGATTACAGCGGAAATAGGTCTCCTTATACCAAACTGGATATCGAGCAGATTCAAAGAAGAATACACTGAGACTGCCTGATGCTATTAAAGCTCATATTCTTGCTTTATTTTTTTTCCACTGACTAAATAAATTCTCCCATTTGGCAAAGCCCAACACAGAAATAACACTTTATTTTCAATACAACAGAAAAGGAGTAGACGTGAGACATAAAATCATGTACCACATGACCTATAAAAAGCAGATACTTACAGTTCGTAGGAACTGTATTTCATCTTCCCCTCCTTCACCCCCTTCAGCCATGGCTTTTGAGGAGTCAGCTCTGCTGAGACTCTGATCGCCTCCACCGCCAGCTCACTGCGCTCCGTACGGCTCCTCTTCTCCTATCAGTATTAGCATATAGCTAATCCAAAGCCATATAGGGAGCTCAGCTAACTCCACTGCACTGCAGACTGTCAGTCAACCCCCTCACTGCCAGAGCCAACTGCGCTGCTTTTCCAGCTCCAAGCAAGCAATTCTGTTCCTTTTCTCTCTACCCTAGAGGCAAAACAGCCTACTGTTAAGGTATCGCAGGAAGTGCTATATGCATCACTAGGTGTTGATTTTTTTTCACCCCCAGATACTGTCTGGTCAAAACAGCAATAACAGGGAAGTGTTAATGAAAGCAGAGCTTGCAATTCCATTTTCACAGACCAGGGTACCAAATTCTGCACTGAAATGTATCAAATGCAACAACTCTGAACCTACTGATCTGTGCAGCAGAAGGATATAAATCAGATGATCACAGGACAAGCTGATTTTGACAGCAGACGTTTTCAGCTTGCTTACATTAACTCCCATTTCTTGCTTCTCTGCATAAACAGCTGCAAATCTGATCTCCAAAATGACTTAATGATCTGAATCTACTGTGTGCAGTTATTTGTGCCGTCATATTAAACAGTATTTATACATCTGTCCTAAGGACTGCAGGGGTTTTATTTGTACCTTTTTAGAATTGCACCTGAATACATATAGAAGATAGTACAAATTTACTTCAAAACCTATAAATCACAGTTATGTTAAAAGAAAACTTAAAATAAATTCAAATTATAGTTAAATAATGCAATTAATGAAAATTGCTAGTTATTACTTCAATATTAGCAAATGAGCAAGGGGGAAAAGACCTATCAACTCTAGAATAAAATTTACGTAAGTGAAGGTAGGAAAAAGACACAAAGAAACAGCAGAAGAGAGCACTGATGAGGCTCCAGTCAGCCAATTCACTATGATCTTGCATTTTACAGTAAAGTTGTAACCATAGCCTACCCATACGTTCCACCCCTGAGAAGCATTACCCAAAATTTGTATTGTCCATAATTGCATCAATACGTACCCTGACAAAGTACCACTTATACACAGTCTTTTTGACAGTAAAAGCATAGTTTTGATTAAAAACGAGGAAGGTAGGCTTGAGGGTAAGGGAAGAAAAAGTTTCTTGGGGTCTCAAGGGCAAGCACAGCCCAGTGAATACTGAAACTAGATTCTCTGTGTCCACAAGCTAATACATTTATACACAAGTGTCCTCTGGACACAGAGCCCAAGACACACTGCACTGCACTGCTCTGCCCTCCCCTTCTCTCTCCCCCTCCTCCCCAATAACAGTATTCCATTTTTTCACTAATTAAAGTAGGCACAGACACAAGCCAATTAGATGACAAATATTTTCTCTCCTTGAAGGGCGAATGCATTGAAAAATTTTTTATTTTATTCCCTCTTAATATCTTGAGAAACTCTGTCCAAAAAATAATGATAATCCCATTAGTCAGCAACAGGCAATTTCAGGCCAAAAGCAACTCGGAGCATCTATAGCTGATGTATTCATACAGGCTGGCCCTGCCAGTATGTCTGCTCCCCTTCCCCCATCCCATAGTTTTTTGTCGGTGGTTGAGAGCAAGTAAAAGATGGCTTTGTGCATGACAAGGCAATGTGGCAGAAAAATATTTCTCTGGAGGATCAGAAAGCTGATTTGGTTAATGTTCTAAACATGCAGTCTAGTGGGTTTTTTGTTTGTTTGTTTTGATGGGGTTTTGTTTGGATTTTAGTTTGGGTTTTTTTTTTTTTTTTTTTTTTTGATTCCAGTCATTTTTTAATGACTGCTTTACCTCTTGCCTCCTCAATACAAAGAACAAAACTTAACAGATCTTCCTTACAGAATATAGCTATTCCAGAGGTGGAGTGGGGGTGGGTGGGGAAATCAAATCAGAGGAATGGGGTAAACTTCCCCCAAGTCAAAGCATGGCACTCAGTGTTCTCACTGAAAAACAGACCAGGTAGAGAGGCCGACCAATTATATTTGCTAATCCATAAATTTATATTTAGAATGTATTTGATACATCTATTGCGTGGCAAAGTCTACATAAGGAAGGACAGGCTTTCTGTAACATCTTACATGAAACAACCTTTCAAGCATACTACCTTATTTTGAAAGGATATAGACAAACACCTAGAAACCTGAGAAAGTAGGTGCAAGTCACATGAGACTCAAAAAATCCACAAGTGCTCCATTTTCTTCACAAATAGACATCATTGTCATGCAGTACATCTGCTGGTCAAGTTTTATTTCAGTTACTGCAGTAAGATTGCCAGATAGTACGTGCTGAACATGCAAAGCTGAGATGAATCCATCTGAATCAGAAATGTAAATGGGGAAAAAAGTCTAACTTTTCAAGCATTTGCCTCCCATATCAGAATACTCCATCAAAGTGGTGTAACTTTAAGACATCTCTTGAGTACTATATTATATTTACACCAGTTAACATAGATAGCTATAGATATCTGTGTCTACAACTTCTAATAAGACAGCTACAGAGTTTACTGATATATATATATGGGGTTTTGTTTTGTTTTGTTTTAAAAATAGATGTCAACATGCTAGGATCCCTCATTGCATTTTTAAACAAAAGACAAAGCATATGGAAAAAGGAATACTGATAATACCTCTAGCATGGTAAGAGAGATCATATCATACATCAAAAATTCTGACTCATGTCAGATTTCACCAGCAGGTCTGTTCTTCTCTTTGCAAGTCCCTCTATTTTTCTTTTTTCAATACTCTCCTTAACAAAGTAGCCTGTGCATTGTTCAGAGACAAAAATTCCTGCCCCAATAAGCAAATTATTTTGCTTAGATTTCATCTTTTTAAAATTGTCAAGTAAACTGCAAAAGCATTTCATAGCACTTCCATTCCTCAGAGTTTTGTTCTGCTTGATATTATGCCTATACATTTAATGACAAAAATGTTCAGCTGTCTCCTCAAGACATACACAGGGTTTTTTTTTTCAGGACTTCCTCGTTGCTCTAAGATTGAGATTTGGCTATTTATGGATCCACACTTAATCAGAGCTCTCATTCACACAAAGTATAATGCCTTGAATTTCCAATTTCTAACTCTACCTTGTATTAATTTTTTTTTTTAAAGGTACTGAAGATATGATTGAAAGACACTGCAGTAAAGCAATCCAAAACAATCACACATCACGCAGCTTCTGCTTTACTGAAAAAGATTGGAAACTGCAGCATTCCAGTGAGTAAATCGCACAGGTTAAATAATCTGAATTAAGACCACTGTATTTTATGATGTCATATTCATGCCAATTAATCTAGCAGTTTTGCCGCTGAATACACTCTGGACAGACTCTACAGTACTTTGAAGCTATCAGGAAAACTTTTCTATCAAACAAACTTAAGGGAAACCTCCTTTCTCTTTCCAGCACAAACATACTGCCTGCTTATTCTCCAACACAAACTCTTCCCTCTACCAAGGGACCCAGGCAGACAGGCTCTTCACATGAGTTCTTGATTCTGGGCTAGCTTTTGGCAGGCTTCATGGCTGCCGCTGCCAAACAATAACTTGGAATTTTTATAGTGGCAGTAGCCCAGCAATAAAGTAGTAACATCAATTTTGCAACAGGAACTAAATCATCCTGCTGTATCAAAGGAATATCTGATTCTAAACCACTTTTGGTTGTGTGTATTTTACCTTTCTGAAGATTGGCTTACACCATCGACCAAAGACAGATCAAATACCTAGCAGAAGACATTTACAGAACACGTAACAGTGAGTCCATGCATGCTGGCATTTTCAAAAGCCCTGGTAATGTCACTTACCCAAGTGTCTGTTGGGTGGGCAGTCAAATGGTATTCCCCACTGACAACTGCAGGCCTGAGTGCTAAACTTAAATGCTGCTTAAAAGACCAACATGTCTCTGCATCCTTTATGCTCCACTTAAGTACAAAAATATGTGTACATGCAATTTTTAAAAAGTTATTAAAAGAAGCACATTATTTCCATTATAACAGCTTCACAAAAGTGTTCAAATTTGTTATGTTGGCTACTTTTAGCTCATGCATCAAGGCAGTCAGCTACTCCTGTTCACAAACACCAGGGACTTAATACAAGTTACCATTCCATTAAAAATACTCCTGTGAATTTGCACTTTAGTTTTAGTTTCTTTTGGAGGTTTTGATTGTTTAAATTTATTCTAGAAGAATTAAATTACAGTTGACAGTGGAAAATGTAGGGTCTTAGTCAAGCTGAGGAAAATCTTCATCAGAAGATTACTAGCTTGAGTAAAGAGGAAATGGTTTTATTAATTTATACGTATTTCCAAACTTCATCCACATTTTTCCTATCCTTTAAAAAAATTACTTTTGTTGGAGATTTATGCATATCCTATATCAGTTCTTTGCTATATAGCACAAGGATTCATTTTGTTTTTAAAAGCTGAGGCAATCTTTGAAGCAATTCTCTATAAATATGGAAAGAACTGTGTTAAAGAATCCATGGCATAGTATCAGCACTGCTGGTGCAGCCTAATCCATCAACTTTCCAAGCAACTTCAACATAAATTCAACATGAGGCAAGGACAAGGTCTCAGAACAGAGGCTCAAAACGCAGTTTTACCAATGAACAAAAGTTTATGTTAGATTGCCATCTGGTGGGATAAGTTAAAAAAAAAGTCTGTGACATGTTGCTAAGCATTAACAACCACATTATTCTAGCCTAAGATATTGGAAGTCTCATTTCCAATTTTACTGTAGATTATGCAACACAGTTTTCATTATAGTCTATGGTGCTATGGGCTCTAATGTTGTATCTTCATTTTTTTTCAAAAATAGAAAAAAGTAAAAACCAGCACAAAACCAACCAAATAAAAAGTATGCTTATAAATTTCTTCCTAAATCTAAAATGCTGATATGTGAATAGGACTTTCTGTTGTTTCCAAAACCACTGTTACTTCAATCCCAGTTGCCTTAAACCTGTCAAAACAAGTATTTTCCACGTTTCTCCAAAATCCAGTTCTAGATGGCTAAAGCAGAGAAGACATATTTCACTCTTTGGCCATAATTTCCATCTCAGTTCCCCATCATAATACAACAGCAACACATTCTTTTACACAAGGTGTTATTCCCACACTAAATAGAAAGACTTTTAAAAAAACCTCATTGAATGCAGTGTATTTTCCCTTGACACTGGGACTCAAGGAGTGAACAGAAAAATATATTTCATTCAAACTCCACAGATAGATTTAGTTCAAACAAGAGCCTTAACCCAAATACTTGGAATAGCAAATAAATTAGAGCTTATGTGGTATAAAATATTGAGACTGTGAATTTTGGTTAAGCTAAATAAATCAGTGCTGGCTTTGTGCCTCATAATTTGTAAAAAAACATTACAAGACATGATGAGATTATGTCTAGGAAAACAAAAGCCATCCCTCACGTCAAAATGACACCAATACCAAATTTCATATACACAGAGTATTGACTTAAGTTAGATGATTTATTATCAAAGTATAACATGACAGACTTAAGAGTTAGCATCTACTTAGAGTTTTACTTGAATCTGCTACATAAAGACTTACAACCATAAAATGCCAAGGCCATATCAGCTAATTATAGAGCTCCAACTATAAAAATAATTTCTCTACAAATCTCAGTGCTTTGTAACTCCTAACTACCTGCAGGACTACTGTAACTGCTGTCAACAATTTACTGTAATTCCTCTCATCTGAAAAGCTAAATATGAATAGATTGTATGTGTACACTGCTTTGTATTCATCAGCATTGTTCAGTTGTGACTGGTAGAATAAGTCTCCCAATACTGAATTATAGCCTAAGAAAAGCATAGTTTCTATTGTAAGAAAATTCTACTGTTTCAGAAATTAATCCTAGTCAAATACTAATTCCAGAAAAATGCTCAGAAGAAAGGACAGCTGTAGCTGGAACATGAACTAAAAAACTTATATTGTAAGTTGATAATATTCTACTCCCCAACAATAACACTTACCTGTGGTATTTTGTTCTGCAACTTACGTTCTAACCTCCTATACATTTCCCTTTTTCTTAATTGGTGCCTGTGGTTATAGCTGGCTGGCTTTCTTATGAATTGTATATTGTATAAGAGTAGTTGGCAATGTAGTTCTGTTTTGCTTTTCCAAGAAGCCTCAGAGAATGTACATTAACTTCCACTTACAAACTCTGCAGTGTAAAACAGCAGTTTTTTAACAATCCTGAAGGACTTCTGTTATTAAGAACTGAGCAGCTCTATGCCCCATGCTAGGCTGGTTGTCCTTAATGTGCAAAATGACACAGCAATCACTTCTTTATTACAAAAAAATTACTAATATGATAAAATGAGATTTAGAATGCACAAGATAAATGTCCTCTTCACTGCCTGGATGCTTGCTTCATATCCAGCCCCTGGTAGCTGTTCTGGCTTGCCTAATTTCACCTTTCTCAGAACACAGTCCCATCAAAAGCCAATCATGAGTTCTGTATGTCATAGTATATGATTTGACATTATGGGGTACAATTTGACAAGCTGCAACTACTGAGAAGGATGTGAATAATTCATGTAAGCAGATGAGTCTCTACTATTATTTCAATCATCTCTCAATTGACATTTTTATTAATCTATTGTGTACCATCAAAAATTTCATATTGCATTGTTTAGAAACTCTGTGGGGGAATCTGCATGCTTGGAAGAGTGCTTAGCATGAGAGATGGTACTAACAAAGTAGATCTATTAGACTTTAAAATAACAGAATTATATTTTGATAGAAACCTATTTTATGTTCACAAAAAAAAAGCATATATGAATTCAATATTTGAAACTACATGGAAAAGAAAAGAAACTTGATGTGTATGTGCGGTTACAGACTAATTTCCACGTGCAGAAGTATGTCTCTTGTTCTGAGTTGACTTCAATTCAGTACATGACTGAGTTTCTGACCTCTTAAATCCATATCTGGTTTCTGTCATGTCATACTTCTATAAAGCATAACACTGAAACTGGCGTATTAGTAACATGAATTCTCCTAAGTGTATTTTACAACTCTATTAAGAGTGCAGAGTTCTTAATCACTAAAAGCTATAAAGTACAAAAGGAATGGGGAAAAAAAATCTCCCCTTAGTTATGGAAACAAAGTGCAAGATTTCTCAAATTTAAAATAGCAATACACACTAAAGAAGAACTGTTCTGAAGAAAAGCTTACACACAGTAGAAAAACACACACAAGCCATTACATGTAAAGCTTCTGGAGCTTTAATTTTCCATTAACTGCAAGGAAACACCTTATGTTAATTTCCATAAACTATTTAAAAAATAATAAAAGTAGTATCTTTATTTTAAAATGCCTGGAAGGAATACATAAGTTTTTATTAAAAACAAAAAAAAAAAAACACCCCCCTATCTTGAAAGTCTGTGTAACACGCTTGTCACCAGTAGCATTCACGAGATTTTTTTGACGTACAGAAAAAAAAATTCAGACAATTTTGCTGCAGGGAAGATAAGGTGGGGTGCTGTAAAATGCAGAAAAATCACACCTACCCACCCACACATAAGAATGTGGAACCATACACAATGGCAGATAAATTACTAGATAAAATGCTTTTTTATCTAGAGCTCTGATGCTTATGAAGTCAAACCCACCACAAGTGCAAACGATCATGCAACAGGCACACAAGCCCAAAATATGGTATAGGTACACTCAGTAAGCACAGCACTTCCTGTAACAAATTACAACCTTGATATCAATAGTAAAATTCAAAAAAGTGACAATAGAATCATCTTTAGAAGTGTCCTTACTGTGTAGATTATTTCCATAGTCTATGAAATTACCACAGATTTGGATGATTATAAACTAGCACTGGCAGCCACGATTACCAGCCGTGGCAACTGATGCATAAAATACTAAAGGAGATGACATGAAAAAAAAAGAAAAAAGTCAGTAATAAAAAAACTTAATAATTAGGATATTTAAGGAAGCAGCCATCTGCAAGACTACATCCTCAGGGTTCATTTATACACAGCAAATGTTAAAATCAATGACTTTCAAAAGTAAGGCCACACTCACATACTAAGTGCCATTATTCTAAAGTCTGATCAGTTCACTTCTCTGGAATCAGGTCCCAAAGTTAATTAGAATCACTTAAATGCAGTTTTAAAGAGAAAAATGTCTGCAAATGACATTTTACCAGCTTGGTTCAATGGTTAGGAAAGCCATAGGAATGGATGAGTAGCCAAAACCCGTTTAAATATACTGTATATTGAACTCCATTCATGTCAGAAAGATCCAGAGTATTACTATACAGTCAAAATTGCCTTATGTATCACACTGATGGTACAGTCTTAAAAAAAGGGTAAGTGTCCAACAACCTCACTCCAGCTTATTAGATATACAGTAATTAGACTGTGTATCACTTATACGGGTATAATTTCTGGGTAAACCAAATATACAACCATTATTCATTGAAGCCATAATATTCATCTTGCCAATTCTAGTTAGACCTAAGTTAAATTGGACAGCCATATAAATTCAAAATGTATATAAGCATTTATATTCTATTTGCAAGTAAAAGTAGAAAGTTAATTAAGGACTGTCAGGTCAAACTAAAGGCCAGTTCAGCCCAGCTGCCTGTTTCTGGCATGCCTGTTAGTGAATACTTAAGAAAAAAAAGCAATAGAACACAGCAAATGTGCTGCAATAGTCTTACAAAACTTTCCACCTCCCACTTACCTACAAGTACGGGATTTGAAAACCTGACAAGTTCTGTTTGAACAGTTGTATATAGCAAGAACAATTCAGTTGTTGAAAACAGGTTCAGCCTTTTTAAAAAATAAATTTGAGATTAGTAACAATATAAAGTGTAAAGAAATAAAACAGGACAGTAAAAAGAATTCGAACTTCAAGACACAAGATTAAAAAATCCCTGTCTTTTTTTCCTCACATGCACTAGCAAATGAAGTTGTAATAAATCAGAATTTATACAAGGTGCTACCTGTAAAAAACAAATGAAGGAAAAGCTATGTGATGTAAGGTAACTAACATAAAACAGAAAAAAAACTTATAAAGCTAACTATTTGTGTATTGATGTAAGGTAACTAACATAAAATAGAAAAAACTTATAAAGCTAACCAGTTGTGTAAAATAGCAAAGAACTGAGGGATTAACTGCCTTGCTGATCACTGCAGAAGTGTTTGAAGCAAAGCAGATGCTTCTTTGATCTACCATCCGAAACAGCTAACAACCCTTATCTGGGAGAACGGTCATAAAAGTTAAAATTCACAGGCATCCTGCATCTCTCAGCAAAACAGGGAGAAAGGAACTATTAAAAATTAACAAAAACTAACACATACTGAGGAAACACAAAAATAACATCTCTCACAAAATTATCAGTAAAAAACACAACTAGTGGGGAAGAGCAGATGTTCACTGTTTTGTCAATGACCAGGCCCAACAAAAATGATAGCACCAGCAGGAAGATGAACCAATATTCAGACTGTATTGTAGACATAAATGTTACTATACGAATGACTGCCAGGGGTGCAAACAGGTCAACCAGCTCGTACATGA